>NC_060280.1:27505295-27628781 GCF_021613505.1 Equus quagga
ACCCCTCTATCTCCCCCTCCCCTCTCTGGGGGCAGAGCAGACCCCTCCATCTCCCCCTCCCTGGGGGCAGAGCAGACCCCTCCATCTCCCCTCCCCTCCCTGGGGGCAGAGCAGACCCCTCCATCTCCTCCCCACCCTGGGGGCAGAGCAGACCTGCCATCTCCCCACCCTTCTTTGGGGGGCTGAGCCCCTCCATGCAATCATCCAGTGCTCCCCCAGATCAGGGCTTCCCTAGCTCACAAGTGTCTTGGATGGGCCGAGGTAGACATTTCCACTGTCCCAGGAACCCAGTCACCTGGACCACAGCTGTCTTCCTGCCTCCAGCTTTGGGGACACAGTTAATCCAGGGCAGGCCATCCACGCTGGCACCAGCACCAGGCACCCTGCTTGTGGAGACTTGGCCAGTCACCTCCTCCACCTCCCAGGGCAGCCTCAGTGGCCACAGAGGGGCCTAGGGCAGCCTTGTGGACGGTGACCTGGCAACCTCCCCACCCCTTCCTTTCCAGATGTTTTTCCACCCCAGGCCAGATGTTGCCTCAATCCCATCCTTCTCCAGGAGGATTTATTTTTGGGTGCCAACATACCACCCACTTCCTACCAATTTCACACTCAGTAAAGCTCACTCATTAGCCCTCCTCCTGGGTTCTGAACTTCTAGGAGGTTCTGAGAAGGCAGAGCTGAGGAGAGGGAATGGGGATGCTTAGGTGCCAAGCCCCATTTGTCCCTGTCATGCTGCGTGACCTTGGGGGAAGCACCCTCCCTCTCTGGGCCTCGGGCAGTTCATCCATCAAGCAGATTCAAACACAATGGGCTCTGGTGAGGTGGAGGGTCACATTCTGAATTAGCCCTATTTCCTGGAGCAGAGGCTGCCTTTGGCTGGCTTCAAGAGTAGAGGAAAGGACATTCCAGGCTATGGGGACTCAGTTTAGGCATCTCTTCCTACAGGAAGCCCTCTCACCCAAACCCTTCACTTCCCCATGAGAGTCCTCTGGGTGGGGACCCTGACTCTTCCTTCCTTTTCAGTCCTGTGTGAGGCACAGCAAAGGGCTGGACGAAGGTTTGGGGGGTGGGGGAAATGAGAGGCAAGGCACCTACCACTCTAGGGAGCACGGCGGAGAGGGCCTCCTTGACAGCCCGTTGAAAGCCCGCAATGTCGATGACGGAGCCCAGGTTCAGCAAAGCATCCTGGAAGAGACGAGAGAGCTGTGAGGCCTTGCCGGGAAGGCCGGGGCAGGCAGTCCCATCTGCCCAGGTGCCTGTGAGCACAAACTGCCAGCTAAAGCCACAGCCCAAGGCTCTCAGACACTTGAATCCCAGGATCTCAGCATCCCAGAGTCCAACAAGTCTTAAGGCCCAAGAATGTGCAAGTCTCCTCATTTTACAGACGGGGAAACTGGGGCTCAGAGAAGGGCCAGGGGCTTCGCACAGAACTCACAGGGAGGCAAGAGGTCAAGCCTAGACTAGAGCCCAGGTCTCTTGACCTTTAGCCAAGGACAACTAGCATCACAGGGAAGGCACAAGCTTCCACATTAAAATAAAGCAAAACAAGCAAACCAAAAAGCCCCAGTTGGAATCCGAGCTGCACTATTTATTAGCAGCATGTGCCCTGGTCAAGTGACCCAGTCTCAGTCTTCTATCTGTAAACTGGGGGCGACTGTGGCTAACTCCTCCTCTAGGCTGGCATGAAGGTAAAATGACACTGAGCCCTCAAGTCCTGGCAGAGTACCCAGGCAGAGCAAGTGCTCAGCTGAGTGTCCACTCACTCTGAGTCCCACTCCCTTTCCCCAGGAGGGAGGTTGTCCCGTCCAGGCTCATTGTTCAGCCCAGGGAGAGGCTGGTTTGGAGCAGCATGAGTCCAAGGAGAGTCTGAGCCCACCAGGTGGGAGAATAGCCGGGCCAGCCCCTGGCAAGAAGGAGGGGAAGGAGAAGTCAGCCTTGACTGCCCCTCACCCTTCCCATCCCAGGAACAGGCCTCGTCCTTGGAGAGCCGGAACAGAGACAAGAAAGATCCTGCTTCTCGCTCTATTAACTCGGCCAGAGCCACAGGGATCAAAGATAAAGGTAATGGAACAGGGGATCCAAGGCCAAGGCAGGATCGTGACTCATATCGTCCACTCAACCATGCCCTCCAGCTAGCCCTTGGAAGTTTTCTGATGTCTTCCCTGTGGATGGCTGGGTCTGTGTTCAGAAAGCAAAGTGATTAACTGTAGGATGAAGGAGACATGGCTTGGCCCCCATTCATGTGACAATGATATGAAGTTGAGGGTCTCAGTGGACCACAAGCTCAGCATGAGCCCATACTGTAAGTGTGCTAGTAATAAATTAAAATGCTGAAACTACAGGCCCTATTAATAAAGATCTGTTAACCTGAGTAGAGAAGATGACAGTTCCCCCACTTCTATAGGCTGATTAGACTAGCCCCAATGCATTGTGCCCCAGGAGAGGACAAGATGAGACTCATTCAGAGGAGGTGACCCATGTAAGGAGGGAACTGGTAACCAAGTCTTGCATGTGACTAAGACTGGAGAACACGGGGTTGCCTAGCCGAAAGCAGAGCAGACCCAGGGTCTCAGTCTTCAACTCCAATCCCTCAGGCTCTTCTGGGCAGGGAGACTGGACTCTGTGGCCCAAGGGACAGCCTGGAGACCCACAGGATTTCACAGGAGGTTGGCCTTGGCCCGCTGTAATGAAGGACCTTCCTCCAGGCAGAGCCAGGCTACATCTGCAGAGGCCGCCAGGAGAGAGGGAGGAAGTGAGCTCCCCACCCCTGAGGCCGGGATGGGCTAAACGCCCATTTGTCAGAGGCTACAGAGGGGCGCCCTGCAGTGGGGTCCAGGCTTCAGCTCCGGATTTCACCCTTGCTTCTTCTTGGCTTCAGTTTCCGCCTTTACCCCCACTCCCACCCAGTCCCGTGTTCCTGGGACGGGGCCAGCAGTGGGCTTTCTCCCTGAATGCTCCCTTGGCATTGCTTTCCCCAGCCCCAGGTTCCCTGGATCCCTCCCACTGCTCAAGGATGAAGACGCATTTTGGTCATAAGGATGTGTCTTTGCCCTTGGACATGAGAAGCTGCTGATGCCAAACAATACAATCCCAAAATTGGAGCAACTGTCCTTTAACCCTCAGGTGCTCCTCATCACAGTCCCGCCCCCTCCCCACACCCCCAGCGCCACACATACCCGCCACACAGCTACAGACCATCAGGTCCTTGCAGAAACACCCCAGCAGCCTTGAGACCCTTCCAGTACACACGCAGGGTCACACGGGTGCACCTATTTCCTTATGCATTCACAGGGCCAGGGCTCAGAGCCCCTGCACAAAGGCTATTGTGGCCTTTCGAGGTCACTTCTGCGGACTAAAGAGGAAGAGCTGATGCCCCCAAATCCCAAAATAAAGTCTGCCAACTCGGGCTGCTCAGATTGGGGCTCCCAGGGCAGGGATCCAGCAGGTGGTGCTGGTTTAGGTCTGTTCCTGCCTGGAAGCAGGGGGTGGACAAGCTGAGCCCTGGGGGCCCTGCCCTCTGGTGGAGTTTGACATGCATGTGCTGTGGATGTTGGAGAAGAGGGGCCAAACAGACCGAGTGAGCTCTGACGTAGGGGGAGAAAATTTTCAAAGCCACAGGCTTGGGACAGCTAAGTCTCCCCATTTGACAGATGAGGAAACTGAGGCTCCAAGAGAAGCAGTGTCCCATCTGTGGTCAGCCAGTCAGTCAGGGCAGAGCCAGGTCCAGCATCTAAGTCTCTGGATCTCCAGCCCTTGTCTGCTTCCTGCTCTGCACTTGACCCTGGCTCCCTCCCCAGGGAGGGAGAACGGTCTGTCCTTTGTTCTGATTGGGGTCTCTTCCACCTGCCCTTTACGTGGATTGGGGATGCCCTGACCTGTCCTTTACTGGAATTGGTGGGTGCCGTCTGGCCTTTGTTCTGATTGGTCAGTTTCCTGTGACTCTCCCGGCTAAGGGCAGGATAATGGCAGTGAGGAAGGACAGTAAAGGAACTTGGGGAGAGTTGAGACAGCAGCAGGGAGAGACTTCACATCCTTAGCCAGAGTGGGCTGGATGCAGACATGGCCAGCAAAGCCCGGGACTCTCACCTGGCATCCTTCTGTCCATCCACCTCCTGGCCCTGCCTTGCCCGCCTGAGGAGTGGGGCGTGTTGGGTGCAGGAACTGCAGCTGGGGGGGAGCCGCTTCCTACCTGGCCCTCAGAGGGACCTTCAAGCCTTGGTCAAATGCCGTCTCTTCCCAGAATCTTCCCCAGATCTCAAAGCAACCTCACCTCTACTGCAGCAACTCAGGGAGCAGACGGCTCAAATTCCATGAGGTTGAGGCTCAGAGCGCAGAAAGAGAGACTCAGTGGGGAGCAGCTGAGAGTGGAAAGTGGGGAAATTTCCCAGTTGGAGGCACAGGTAGGAAACTAACGAGGCTCAAGTCAAAGGCTAGAGCCCCAAAAATCTTAAAAAGAAGAGGAAAGGAAAAGTACAAACAGCCATACCTGCTCTCATGCACATCTACACGTGTCACACACATGCATATTGCCATGTGCACACCACTGCCCAGCATACATGCACACACCCTCACACAAACATGCACACACTTGGGTAAAAATGCAACCATATATACAAGGCACACACAAATATGCTCTTAGGCATGCACACACACAGACACACATACACACACACACCAGGCTCAGGGTGGGGTGAAGGAGGTCACATTTCCTGCCCTTGCAGCTTTTTGGAACAAACATCAGTATAAATATCAACATAGCAACCTGGCAATTTTTCAGTCCCCAGGGAAGAATTTGCGGTGTCTAGAAAAGAGCAGCAATTTCCAGTCCTATCCCAGATTGACTACAGAAGCCCTGTGCGGCCTGAGCAGGCCCCTTTCCTCTTCTGAGCCTTGGTTTCCTCATTAGTAAAAATGGGTCCTCCCAGCTCTGCAACATATAGGTCAATGGTTTTGTGTTTTAATTCAGTGAGGATGGGTGGATGGATATGTGAATGGACGGATAGATGGATGGATAGATGGATAGATGGGTAGACGGATGGACGGATGTGTAGATAGATGGGTTGATGGATAGATGAGTGGATGGATGGACAAGTGGATAGATGGATGAATGGATGGACGGACAGTTAGCTAGAGCCTTCCTGCTTTCCCCAGCTCCCTCCCTGCAGCTCTGTGACTGGAGGTAGGGCCACTCAGCACCACAGACAGTGCCACTCCCCACGTACTAGTTTCTCACCCCAGGTACCAAGAAAGGGAAGCACGTTGTGAGTCAGGGCTCCTCCGGAGCCACAGTGGGGCTGAGTCAGCATTTCTGCACTCATTTGAGCAGCAGAGAGGGTCTGGACTAAATTACGTCTAACTCCTTAATGCCTAGGAATATATGAAGCCAGAGGCCTCACCCTTATCCCTTATGGTGCCACAGCACAGTGACCAATGCCCTTCTTGAGGGTCAATGTCACTGTCACAAGCTGCTCTCCTTTCTTGTCTCCATGTCTTTCTATGTCTTTTCCCACCTCAATAAGCCCTCCTATTGCTCCCCCGACTGCCTGGAACCTAGAGCCCACCCCTCCCACTCTGAAAGGGAGCCTCACAGAGTCCCTCACTGTGGCCTAGAAGAAGGCAATAACATCCACGCCAACAGTCTAGAACCTCCCAAGACTGAGTTGTGTCACTGGGACTGGCCACACACTGATCCATCCAGCTCTGCCTCGGCTAGGTCCCCTTTGTGACCCAAGGGCGAGACTCTCTCTCTCTCTGGGCTTTGTATCCCCTTCCCAAAAGGGGGGTCCTTCAAGACCCCCCAGGGCTTTGGAGCCCCTCTCCCTCTCTAGTCTTCCTTCCTTCCTTTTGGGGCTCTGTCTCTCTGATCTCTCCTCGTGGATCTCTCTCCGTCTCTCCATGTCTCCCTGCATCAACACCCATGTCTGTCACAGGCTGGTCTCCTGTCTTGCCTCCAAAAGGCTCGACGTCTTTTCCCGCCTCCAGAGTCTCTCTCCTCTCAGATGGCTTCTCCCCCAGTCTCTCTCCTGCACACTCCTGCCCTCACCTACTCCTCCCCCAAACCTCCAAGTAGTCAGCTTGAGAACTTGAGGAGAAAGCACCTGACCCAAGATGGGCCCCCACAGCATGGGGGAGCCCAGGAAGGTGGCCATGATGAGAGAAATTGGGGGTGCCAGGGTAGATGCCATCAACACTCTTGCTTCCTGCCTCTCATTCTAGTGGGCAATATACATTCTCTTATCTTCCCAGAGAACGAGGGCTTCAAGAGCAGGGGAGCAAATCTGATGTCTCTGTGCCCAGCATGTGCCTGGCACTAGGAAGCCTGGCTGCTCCAACGGGCTGACTGGCAGGACTCCTCCAAAGGAGGCCGCTGGGGGCTCAGGCCTGAGAAGCCCCCTTTAGCTGTGCCTCAGACCCTAGCCGGAGCCCTCCAAGCTTGCTCTGTGACTCTCCCCGTCCTCACAGTCTGCCTGGCCCTGCAGATCAGGAGATGGCAAGGAAGCAGGAGAGGCGGCTCCACTGCCCTCGCCTCCTGCTCGCCCACGCCTGCCACCTGCCCAAGGAGCCGCCTCTAACAGACACTGCGCCTTAAATACTCAGCGAAGAGCTGCCCAGAAAAGCTAAAATCTTGCAGCCCAGTCCTCCCCTCAACAAGGCTGAGCTGGACCAGGGCCAGGAGAATGGAGGAAAGAGGCTTGGTGACCTGGGCCACCTGATCTGAAGGAACTGGCAGGAGAGAGACCCAGGCCACAGTTGCACAAGCTGGAATGTCAGTGTTTTGCTGGAGTGGCGCACGGGGCTCTGGGGAAGGGGAGGCAACTTTCGCAAGCACGCACTGTGGGCTGGAGGCGCCCACCCGTGGTTCTCAAACTGAAATGTGCACCCGAATCCCCTGGAGGGCCTGTTAACATACAGATCGCCAGGCCCCACCCCGAGAGTTTCTGATACAGCAGGTCTGGGATGAGGCCAAGAATCTGCAATTCCAAAGCATTCCCAAATGATGCTGATGCTGCTGGCCCAGGCACCACACTTCGAGACCCGGAGAGTATACTGCCTCTAATCCCACAAACCCTGGGAGGTGCCCATGTGACCATCCCACTTTATAGAGGAGGAGACTAAGGATCAGAGGGGGGGGGGCTGCGCTCAGGTAAGGACTGAAGCAAGTTCCTGTCACTTCCGCCACGTGAGGGGGACTCCTCAGGAAAGATCCCAGAGGAGCAGAGAGGCGGAGGTGCTGGGGGGAGGGAGTGGGGTGGGGCAGTGGGGTGACGTGGACCAGGGCAGATGGAAGGGGCCACTTGGAGCTCAGGAGTCCAGTCCCACAGGAAGGCCCTCCCCGCCCCTCCCCACCTCCTCTCCTCCTTTTCTCTTTTTTCCTCCTTCTTTTATACCTGCCCCCTTCCTTTCCCCCTCCTCCTGCCCTTCGCAGACTCTGGCTTCAGTTGTTACTCCAACAGGGCCGCGTCTCCAGCCTCGGAGCCACACTGGAGACACGTGCACTGTAGAGTACACCTGAGCCCAGTCTTGGCATCTCCTGCCGCCCATGGCTGTCGCCCTCCTCTCTGATGAGCTCAGCCCCCACACTGGTAGCGCGTCCCTCCATATTCACAACCAGCTCCTCCCGGGCCCCTCACCCTTTTGAAGCCACTCTTGGCCTCTCCTCTAGCTCCTGCCTCCTCCGAAATGCCCTCTGGATTATCCCAGGCCCCCCCTGGATCCCTCAAGGGCAGGTTTTGGGGGTGGAGGAAAGGTGGGATGGGGGAAGGAGTTGGGGAGAGAAGGTAGGAGTTGTGTAAATAATCAGCTCTCCGATGGCCTGACTCACTGGGATTCCTCAGTCCCTAGCACAGGGTCTGGGGTCAGGAAAGGAGAGGATAAAGGGACAGCCAGAGTGGGCAGAGGGAGGGAGGCCAGAGGGAGGGAGGCAAGAGCGAGTGTGGGGAGGGGGAAGATGGCCCCAGGAGGCAGACATCAGATCAAGGGGGCCAGGACAGGCTCAGGGCTTCCTCAGCCCCCTCCCCACCCCGGCTGCCTCCTCCACATGGCAGAGCCAGTAGCCACCTGCACCCTCATTATGCACATTCTCCTCAACGCTGCAGGCTTCCTCCCAGGCACATCACCAGCATCCCCCTCATCACCGCTGTCCCGACCATCTTGGTGACCTGATGCCTCTACTGTCCTTGACTCCTGGCCAGGGGCCCACGTGGGCAGAGTCAGGCACAGCGGGCAGTCAGAAGGAGGCAGACGTAAGCTCGCTGTGAGTTAGTCATACCACAGAAGAGAAGCCAGGGCAGGAAGGAAGGGTGAGCTCCCTGTCCCCAGGATGCGCAAGGATGGGGCCCTCCCAGGGAGTCTGGCCCTGGGGAAAGGGCTTGGTGAGCTTGGCTGGGAAGCCGGCTCTGGGTTCCATGACCCTAAATGTCTTCAAATCCTCAGCCTCACCACCTCACATGGCCTTCATGATGGGTGGGAGCTGGACAAGGCAAGCCCAGGAACCTCTGAGAGGCGGACACTGTGGCCCAGGCAGGAGAGGAGGATGGAGCTGAGTGACCAGCTGGGCCAGTGTCAGAAAAGAGTGCATGTCTCTCAGGAAATGGTGGCCAAAGGAACAACTGGATACATGAATGAATGAATGAATGAATGACCTCCCTTTTCTGGACCTCCCTCCAGGCACATTTTGTTCCTCTCAGGCAATTCCGAGCTCCCCCCCCCCCAGGGCTCTTACAGCCCTGCGCACCCCCATCATGGCACAGCATGAGTACGTGTCCATGCGTCCATGTGCTGCCACTATTTCCCATCTGACTGACCCATCAGAATGGGAACTCTGAGAGGGCAGAGGTCATGTCCTGTTCCTTCCCAGGTCCCCAGCATCACCCAGCCCAACACAGGTGTTAGGAGGTGTTTGCTGAGCTATAAAATGGTTGGTTGGACTCCTGAGCGTCCGGGCTATTGGGCTGTGAAGCATATGCCATCACCAAACAGAGGGGTGGCCCCCAGGACCCCTGGAAGCCCCCAGGCAGGAAGACAACTGAGACTTCTCAACGTTTCCCAAGTCTGGCACAGTCACTGTCTTAGAGAAGGAGCCTGAGGAATGGGGGTGCCCTGTGCTGAGAGCTTTTGGCAACCTTTCCAAGGCGTCTCCATGGGCCAGGAGGCCCTTTGTACTTCAGGATTAAATCCCGAGGCAGACGGGGCTAGGGACAACATGTCAGGATGGAGGGCTCTTCCCCAAGAGGAGCACTATCGCTCTCACCTTCTCTCATGAGTGAGGTCACCTCCTCCAGGCAGCCTTCCTGGGTGGGTCACTTGTCCTCCTCCCAGGCCTCCTGAGAATTCCCACAGGACAGAGTCTGGGGGCCCTGGACCTCGTGAAGCCCAATCCCCAGCTTGGTGGGAGTAGACTAAGGCCTGGGGAGGCAGGAAAGCTCTTGCCCAGGGCCTCACCTGGGGTTAGGGGACCATGCCACAGCCCAGAGTCCTTCAGGACACACAGACTGCCTCTCTTCTGAGCACTGTTTGTCTTTGGGGCCTTTCCACTTCCCTGCATTGGCCAGCGGATGGGCTGAGCCCCTCTCAGATGTGGGGTGAGGCTGGTGTCTCCTCCAGGCCAGGAGCAGGGCCTCACGTCTCACCCTCTGTGCCAGCCCCAGTGCCCAGAGTGGGAGGTAAATGCTGGACAGCGCTGGCTTGGCACAGGGTTAGTGTGGGCCTGCAAAAGGCAGGAAGGAGGGGCTGATCTGGCGAGGGGCTAGTGGAGTAGAGGGAGGTGGGGCCTGGCAGAGCCCATCTCCACTCTCCTCCGGGACAAGGCAGGGAGCAGGACACAGAGCGGCTGCCAGTGCCATTGACACCTGCCTGGGGCTCTCCCTGACTCTGTCCTGAGCTCTCTGTTTCTGCCTCTCAGCCTCCCTGGGTTCTCCATGTCTGTCCCTCTTGCTGTCTGTCTGTTCTTCTCTGGTATGTGATTCTCCCACAGCCTCACTGCTGGGCCCCATGACTGTATTTGGTTCTATCTTGAGGGCCTGGTCCATCTCAGCTGTTGCCCAAATCCCAGGGCGGGGGGAGTAGGAGAAAGAGACTAAGACAGAGACAGAGACCGATTCAGACGCAGAGGGACAGACAAGAGCCAGGAGGGGACCCTGGAGACAGGGGCTGGGGAGGCAGGGCTGGCCAGGGTCATAAAGCCTTCCAGACCCTAAGGGGAAGACCCTGAGGACAAGGCCAGATGGCGGGAGGCGCGGGGGTCCACCCTGTCCCTCTGCGCTGGCTCCTGGCCCCGCTTCCCTCTCCCTCACCCTGCTGGAATGTGTCAGCACTTTTATTGTTCCTAAAAATAGCCCTTCTGTATTGGGGGTCGGAGTGAGGAATCTTCTGGGCAGGGTTCATCTCAGCCGTGCCCCGCCTCTGGGCTCCCATCCTCTGTTTCCCAGAGCAGAGGCCTCGTGGAGCTGTCCCCACCCCTACCTGCAGTGCTCTGTTAAAACCTGAATGGGACTGTATCTCTCCCTTACACAAGACTGCCACTGCCCCTGGGGCCCCCAGACAGGCTCTGAGCGCCCAGGCCTGTTAGGGAGCTGTTTGTAAAGCTCTCAGAGCCTCATGACAGGGCCACCGCTGCCCCTGATCACTCCCACCATCCAGGCTCGCATGCTCTAGCCTCTCCCCAGCTCTTAGCCTTGCTGCCCCCATTCCTTCATCCCTCCCACCTCCAGGCCTTGGCCCCTCCATTTGTCTCCTGCACCAGGCTCTCCTCTCTTCTCCCCTCCTGTCCTTCTAGGCGCAGCCCTGCTCTGCTCTACTCTGCTCTAGTGCCCTGCCCACGGTGCCATTCACTCCCTGGTCCTGTCCTCCAGTGTCCATGGGACTCTTACCCCTACCTCCCTTCCACTGCTCCCGTCTGCAGGTCAGCAGGGGCTGGGTGCACGGCCCGAGCAGGATGTTGGCCCTGAGATACAGCCTTCTCCAGGGAAGGGGACACTGGTGGGGAGACACTGCAGGCTCTGGGACCCCTACTGGCCCCTCCATCTCCCTTCCCCAGCTCTGGTTTTCTCTTCTGCACCGAGGCCTGGAAGGTCTCTCCATTTCAGTCTCCAGGGGAATGCCCATCCAGTCTCACCTCCTCCCTGCCTCTGTTTTTCAGATGGGGGAACCGAGCCCCAGAGAGAGGAGGTGATGGACCCACGAGCCCACGGGACGCTGGCCATGGGCCTCGGTCATGCTGCATCATTCTGCAGGGTCCCCATCAGCGGGGCTCCAGAGGCAGGGGCGGGCTCCTCACACCACCCCCGCCCCCCACCCTACTCGGGCAGGCAGGCTGCCATCCAAAGTTATTTGCCTTTGGAGGGCCCAGGAAGCCAGAGAACAAACATCCGGAGTCTCTGGAACTTCTCCTACTCTCTCTCCTCACATCCCAAGGATCCAGGAGCCACTGAGTGCACAAGTGCACAAGCGCACACACACACACACACAGCCCAGGGCTGGGTTAACATGTGAGCACAGGAGATCTCATGGGACTGTTGTGCCTGTGAATCTGTGCAGATCTTCTAAAAGCCCAAAACCGTACAAAGATGATGATGGCTGCCCCAGCCTTACATCAATTTTGTCTTGGAAATGAAAATTAAAATCACTTTTCTGTGACTTTTTTGATTGCAAAATTCTGGATACGCTCACCAAACCCAAGCTTTTCTCTCACTGTGCGGGGAGCTCCCATGCTGCTGGGGACCCAGGCACCTGTGTGGCCAGCCCATCAGTCATCCACAACGCGTGTCCCTGCAGGCCATCGTGTGACCACGGTAGAATATGTCCCTTGGGTCACTAGGAGAATGTCTGTGTGAAAGTGTGTGATTCTGTCGGAGACCATGTGTGAGAGTGTAAACGTGTCAGCACCCCTGCGTCCATGTCTGTGCATGAGCCATCTGCACATACAGGTGACTGTCACGGCCTGTGTCCGTGTGTGTGAGATTTGGTTGTTGGTGCGTCTGTGAGCTGGGTGTGTGCAGCATGTGCAACTGTCTGAAGGGACTGCAAGGGCCCCGGGGGCTGGTGTCGTCTCGAATGAGTGAATGAGTGTGTGGCTGAGAGTGCAGGCATCTGTGGATGCATGTGGTCCGATTCTCCTCCCCTGTGCACCCCCATCACCTCCTCCATCACCTCTGCCAGATCTGGGCTCACATCCCCACCCTGCCACATGTCACTTGTGTGGCCCTGGACAAGTCTTTTAACCTTCCTGGGCTTGGTTTCCTCGTCTATAGAATAGCGCCTTCTCCCAGAGCTGCCGAGAAGACTAAACGGGAACCTTTGGAGTCCTGCCTGAGCTGGCTCCCAGCAGGGCGTGAGGCCACCTCTGTGCAAGTTACAAAGAGGTGACCCTAACCTCTGGGTACATGCAGCTCTGAGGGGCAAGGGCTGGAAAGGGAGGGAGGCCTGGGGCTCTGCACTGCCCCACTGAGGGTGGAGCCCCTGTGCAAAGAACCATCTGAGGTTAGAGGCAGTGGCCTTGCAGGTGAGCAAGGAGCAGCAGCTCCCTGTCTCCTGCCCCCACTCCAGGTGCGCAGTCTGGGACCAGAAGGTCTCTGACTCTGGAACTGGGGTGGACATCTTCCGGATGATGCTCTGAGGACACCCACCCCCTCCTAACTTCCCCTGGGGCTCTGTCCCCTTGGCCCACCCTCCAGCCCTCCCTCCTCAAAGCCCAAGAGAAGGCCTCACCGAAGCCATGGGGAGGATTGACCAGACCTGGGATGCGGAGACCAGCTAGGCTGCTTGGAGGGTCAGAAACCGCCCACCCAGCTTGACTCATTGTCAGATTGGGAGACTGAGACACGGAGAGGGCCAGGGACCCTCCCAGGGACATGAGGGAACCCAGTTGGTCCAAGTTCCTGTCTCAAGATCTCTGGAGCTGGAGCTGGGGAGACCCAAGCTTTGGACTCTGTTGGCTCCTGAATGGAGCCCAAGGGAGTGGGTGGGGGTCCCAGGAAGCAGGCACTTCCAGACCCATCTCCTCAGTTGTTGGTTTGGACGTCCTACCCATCCCCACCCTCCCCACCCAGGCCAGATCCCCTACTGGTGTGATTAATCGAATTATGAGGTTTTTCTTGAGCAAATTGCATCGGCCTAATTGAATGAGGCTGCAGGAGCCCGGGCTGAAGGCTGACAGCGGGTGAGGACAGCAGGAGCACGGAGAGGACGGTGTGGGAGCAGGTGGGGCACTGATGACGCTGAACAGGGGGAGGTGAAGAGAGGGGCCGCGGGCATTGGGGAACACGACATCACTCATTCAGTACGGCCTCTCTGCACACACCCATCACACTAGGTGCCTGGGCAGAGGGACGGAGGGGTGGTGCTCCTCAAGAGACCACGGAACATTTGCTCAGGGCCAGGGCACGTAATCCTCCCAGTAGCCCCATTTTATACCAGAGGAAACTGAGGCTCAAGAGAGAAAATGACTCGCTGAACGGCAGAACCAGAGAGGGCTGTTTGACAGCACAGCTCTGGCTCTGACCCGGACCCTGCGCCACCCACCAAAGGGCCCCGTCCTGTCTCCAGGAGGCTGTCCTGGGGAGTTCAGAGAATGGAGGAGGCCTCAAGGCAGCTCACGCTTGGGCCCAGACACCACGTCCAGCCCTGTTAGGTGTTCCTTCTTGTCTACTCTGTGATATCTGTCCCCTCTGATGGCCAGAGGCTGAGGCTAGGGCTGATCCAAAGTGGATCACACACTCCCCACCACCCACAGCACACCCACCATCCCTCTCCCTCCCATGCAGCACCCCACTCTGTGTCACACTCATCACCCCAGGACAACACACAGGGACACAACCACTGTCACCCTCACATGGCATGTCCCACATACTGAGTGACACACAATCATTTCATGGTGTCCACAGTGTCACACATCACTGAGTGTCACAGGGTCACACACAGCGAAACTATCACTCTCACCCTCACTCAGGGTGTCCTACATCCCCAGTGTGACACACCATGTCCCCAATGTCCACAGTGTCACCCACACACAGTGTCATAAACACAGCCCCAGGCTGGCTCTGTGTGCACTGCCACATTTCAGCATCATCCAGGACTTTCCAGCCTTAAAAAAAAAATCTTTGGTGAAATGACATCATGTCTGGGATTTGCTTTAAAATACTTCAGCAAAGCAACCCAAGGAATGGGAGAAAATATTTGCAAATCATATATCTGATTAGGAGTTAATATTCAGAATACATAAAGAACTCCTACAACTCAACAACAACAAAAACAAACAACCTGATTTAAAAATAGGCAAAGGACTTGAATAGACATTTCTATAAAGAAGATATACAAATGGCCAATAAGCACATGAAAAGATGCACGACATCACTAAGCATTAGGGAAATGCAAATCAAAGCCACCATGGGACACCACTTCACACCCATTAGGATGGCTACCACCAAAAAAAAAAAAAAAAAAAAAACGAGAAAATAATAAATGTTGGTGAGAATGTGGAGAAATTGGAAAACCCTGGTACTGTTGGTGGGAATGTAAAATTGTACAGCTACTGTGGAAAACAGTACAGCAGTTCCTCAAAAAATTAAAAATAAAATTACCACATGATCCAGGAATTCCACTTCTGGGTATATACCCCAAAGAATTGAAAGAAGGGTCTTGAAGTAATATTTGTACCCCTATGTTCATGGTAGCACTATTCACAATAGCCAAAAGGTGGAAGCAACCCAAGCGCCCATCAATGGACGACTGGATAAACAAACTGGGGAATATTATTCAGCCCCAAAAAGGAAGGAAATTCTGACACAAGCTACAGTGTGGATGAGCCTTGAGGACATTATGCTAAATGAAATAAGCCCTTCACAAAATGTCAAATACTGCATGATTCCACTTATATCAGGTACCTGGAGTAGTCAAACTCACAGAGACAGAAAGTAGAGTGATGGCTGCCAGGGGCTGTGGGGGAGGGGCAAGTGGGGAGTAACTGTGTAATGAGTATAAGTTTCAGTTTTGCAAGATGAAAAAGTTCTGGAAAATGGTTGCACATCAATGTGAACATACTTAACGTTACTATACACTTAAAAATGGTTAAGATGATATTTTATGTTATGTATATTTTACTACAATTAAAAATTTTTAAATATATACCTCAGGAAAGAAAAATGAAAAAAAAAAGATGTGAGGGAGAGGGCTAGATGAATTAAATGGGCCCAAATCTTGATAGCTGTTGGATTTGGGTAATGGGTATATGGCAAGTTTATGGTATTATCTTCTCTACTATTGTGTGCTTAAAATATTTCCTAGTAAAACAATGTTACTCTCTCTTGACCTCACGCCTCTTTCTAGCAACTCCACCCTTCTCTGCATCCCTTCACAGCCAAATGTCTCCGGACGGCTGACCATGCTGTCTTCACCTCTCCCTCACACCCGCCCAGGCCATCTGGCTTCTGGCCCCACCCCGTCAGACGTGGTCCTTGCCAGGCTGACTAGAGCACATGGACCGGCGCAGCACAATCCCAGTTCCCATCTTACCTGACGGGGCAGTAGTACCCCTCCCCCTTGACCCTCTCCCCTCCCGTGGCTTCTGGTTTCACACTCTGGTGGTCGCCACCTCCCTGGCCTCTCCTCCTCTGTCTCTTTGCTGCTCCTCTTCACCTTCCCAGCCTCTAGACAAGGAGCACGCAGGGCTTGGGGCTCAGTCCTCAGTCCCGCCTCTTCTCTCACTATGCTCTCTCCCTAGGTCATCCCAACCAGGTCTGTGGCTTAATAAACCATCCATGCCTGTTGACTCCCAATAGAACCCCAGCCTGGCTCTTGCTGCCCACTGGACATCTTCACCTGGATGTTTGACTCATGTCAGAACAGGTCTCTTCACTTCTGCCTCCTTGCCCTTCCCGTCCCACTAACCCTGACCTTCCCCCAGTCCACCCATCTCAGCAACATCTCCACTGTCCATCGCTTGGTTCTTCAAGCCAGAAACCTGGGCGCCATCCTGTCCCTCCTCTCATTCATCAGCAAGTTCCATCATTTCTGCCTCCCAAATATCTCCAAAGCTTGTCCATTTTTCTCCAACACTTCTACCACCCCTGAGCCCAGCACCGCCGTCTCCCGGCTGGGCGGCTGCAGTAGCCTCCAACTTGTCTGCCTGCCTCCCCCCGGTCCCTCCAACTCAGCCCCCACATACATTCTGCAGCCAGAGCAAATTTTCCAGAAATAAAGCCAGAGTTGGTCTATAGATTGAAGGCAAAAGTAATACAGAATATTCAATACTCAAAATAATAGTTTTATTAGATAGCATTTCCAGTCCCAGAACCCCGCGCCTGCAGAGTGCTGTGCATTATCACCGAGGCGTTAATTCTGAAGTTCCCTTACCCTTGAAACAATGTGATACTAAAAGTGAATGAATGGAATAAAAATTTTTATGAGTCAAAAAACTCTCCCCCATAAATTAGACCACGTCACTCCCCTGTCTGAACCCATCAGGGTCTTCCCATGACAGCGTCATACTCAGTGTCACATGTTCACATTTCACATTGTCACACAGCACCACACATTCAATGTCAGGCTCAGGGTCACCCAGCAACACAAACTGGTTTTCACGCACTTGATGTCACTCCATGTCACACCCTTGGGTGCACACTCAGCCTCACTATATCCTAGGCTTGGGGCAGCACACGCTCAGTTTCACAATTCAGTTTCAGACACGTGAGCCACAAACTCAGGACCAGAGTGTCTGTCATTCAACCGTGTTTATATATTTGATCCTCATACTGTCACACCCTTAGTGTCACACGTGGTATTACTCAGCATCACACAGTCGATGTCAAACAGTGTCACAGTGTCACATTATCACACTCAGTGGCACATTCACTGTCTCACACAGTCTTCGACAAGTGGTGTCACACACTTAGTATCACTCAGTGTCACACACTTAGCCTCACACTCTGTGACTAACCTATTCTCCACATAGTATCCCATGATTGAGGTCACATACTCGATATCACACAATGTCACAAGCTCAGTGTCACACACTCAGTAGAACACCCACTGCCCCGTAATCGGTGTCTCAGTGTCACCCTTGGCATCACCCTGGGTCCCACAAGCTCCCCCCACCCCCACCCCGCTGGGCACAGGAGCTGCTGCCCCATGTCAAGGCTGTTTCCTGTTGTTGTGCTTGGAGTCCTCAGCCACTGCTTGTTCCTTCAAGGATTTCCTGTTGTCAGGGCCCCAGTCAGGCCTGGCCCAGCCTGGGATACACAGCCCAAAGCCCTAGAGCCGGCCAGTGGGATCCCCGGCCCGCTGCCCCCCTCATTCTGGCTGGGCCCATGGGATTTTCCCCCATTCAGTCAACCTGGACCCCATGTGCCTGGGCTTGTGCTGGCTCCACTGAAGGGAGGTGCCCTCCAGGCCCTGCTCCCCTCCTAGGGTGCCCAGGCCGGGGCTCCCCAGGAGGGGGGCTCCTGGGCAGTCAGGAAGAAGTTGTCTACACTGTCTGAAAAGCTTGGGACGAGACCTTAGCTGGTCTATGTGGCTCAGTCCCAAGCTGCTGGGAGCAAGAGAAGGACAGATGGTGGAAGGTGGAAGACAAAGGGTTTGGGGGTCACAGAGTTAGGGAAGTCTTCCCAGAGGAAGCCAGCGGAGAGCTGGGAGATGTGAGGAAGAGGAAGAAAAGGCATCCCAGACAGGGGCACCAGACAGTGGCAAAGGCTAGGAGGCAGGAAGCGGGAGGAGACAGGGCTGAGAGGGATGAAGACAGGAACGGGAGAAACGGGAGGTTATGTTGTGGGATTTGGAGAAAAATAGTTGGTTTCCTTCCTATCAGCTCCCTCCTCTCCCCAGACCAGCGTTCAGGTTCTGCCTCCAGCAGGAGCCTCAGGGCACGCCCTTCCTGGCCCTGCCTTGGGGGGCCCCACAGAATGCCCCCCGGTGGCTGCCAAACCCCCTCACCTCCTGCCCTAGACCAGCCCGCAGGAAGGACACGCGGAGGCCAGCGCACGCTCCCCACACGGCCTGGCCTGAGATAAATATTTCCCGGGAAACGGAACTTGTTCTTTCTGTGTTTACAGCCAAGGGCCAGGCAGGGTGGTGGGGGAGGTGCCAGCCAGAGGAAGCTTGTCCTCGGGCCCAGAGTTTCCAGCCCAGCACTGCCTCAGACCTGCTGTGTGCCTCTGAGCCAGTCCCTGCCTCTCTCTGAGCCTCCATTCCAAGCCCTCAAGGGGGCTGGCCCTCCCTGGCCCTTAGCCTGCCCAGAAGCCTGGCCCTGCCTCAGCTTGTGTCTTCTCTGGGTGTGAGTCCCTGCTGCTTGATGCCTCCCCCTTCAGACTAGGCTTCTCTGATGGCGGGACCTCTGTCTGCCCATCTCCACCTTGTCCTCTGTCAGTCAGGGGTGTGGACAGATGGACAGACAGAGAGACAGGCTGGGGTGGCAGCTGAGACTGCCTCCCTGGCCCCAGGTCCCTGCATACCCCGGGCCTGTACAGCCTGACAGGTGGGCATGGGCAGATGGCAGGGCCTCAGGGCCCCCATGGATGCCAGATGCTATGGCCAACTTGTTGGCAGCAGCTCCCCCGGGGCCATGGGGCATCATCGAGGCCGCTTGCTCCTGATGTGCAGAATCCAGGAGGAGGCTGGCACATCTGTCAGTTAGGAGCACTCACTCAAGAATTTTTAAAAAAGCCTGAAAAGCGCTGCTTGGAGCCGCCCTTCCAGCCTCAGCCCAACGCTCCCTACCCAGAAGCCTGGATTCCACTGACACATCGGGCCTCCTCCCATGGAGACCTGGACCATCCTGCCCACATACAAGCTGCTCCTGTCCCCTGCAAAGCTTTCTAAGCCCCCATGACGATCTTCCCTTACAGCACCACCCCGGCTCCTGCCCTGCCCATCGCTACCCCACCACACTGGGCCACTGATGCACCACTGGCGGCCTCAGCCTCCCCTCAGACTCTGGGACCAAGCATTCCTCAGCCCAGGACCCAGGGGCAGAGAGGTTGTGAATCTGGGTCCCCAGCACCGGGCCAGCCTCCTGCAGCCCCCTCTGGGGCTGGGTCCTTGTTTCAGGCTCCTCTATCTGCTTATTCCCAGTCCTGTGCTGGTCCTTGTTGTCCTCTCAGAAGCTGACCACACGGACCTCTCTGACTATCCAGCTGATCTCCGGCCTCATCAGTCAGTGACCTTGGCCCTCCCCATCCTTCAAAGTTCCAAGGCCATCTCCTCCAGGAAGTCTCCAAGACTGCCCCTAATCCAGCAACTTCTCTCTTCTTGGAACTACTCCCGCTCTGTAACAGACATTCTCATTTGATCAAGAAGCATTTATGGAGGATCTACTATATACCAGGTCTATGCCAAGCCCCACGTGGGCCCAGGAGAGACAAAGGAGGCTCAGCCTTGGTTCTTACCCCCAAGGTGTTTACAACAAAAGCACATATAACCACATGAGGTGAGAAGTTACCCAACTGTAAGTTCAGGGCAGCCTGGGGGCTGAGAGTGCCCAGGAAGGAGGGCAGACTGACTTGACTCGAGGTTGAGGGAGCAATCTGAGAGGACTTCCAGAGGAGGTGACATCCACTCCAGGACTTGAAAAGGGAGTAGGTGGAGAAAAAAGAGAAAGGTACTTCAGAGAGGTCAGTGTGAGAAAAGGCAGGGAGGCTGGGAAGAGCTTGCATCTGGGGGCAAAAGGTAGACATGAGGGGTCCAGCAGGCAGGGCCAGCAACGCTGTGGTCTTTACTTATGCTGTGGGCAGTGATAGACGAGCCAGAGCTGGGCAGCACATTAGGGTGCTTAGTATAGGTACCCTTGCCCTTGTCCACGTCTGCCTCTTCCCCTGCCCCTGCCCTAGCGAGGGCTCCCAAGCCCCCATCCAGGCCCTGAGAGCCAGCACAGAGAAGGCACGGACCCAGTGTGCTCAGTTCACTACTTGAACTGCCTCAGCCCCGACATCCAGGGAGAGTGACGGCCCTGACCCTGAAGGCAGACTCTGGGCTGAGCCTGAAGAGCCCCTCCTCAGGCCAGCGCTGGCACAAGGGCCAGGGAGCCGTCCCAAGAGGGTGTGCTGAACAGACAACCGCTAGGTGGGGATGGTGCCGGCAGCCCTGCTCCGCCGGCTGCCACGCTGCCAGTGCCAGGAGAGCATGCCGTGCCCAGAGAGCCTCCAGGAACCCCAGCCCAGCCCCTCAGTGCACCCTGTCCCACAGGGGCACAGCCTCGGCCCAACTCCAAGGATCTCACCTTGGAGGGAAGCAGGGAAGGTGCCACCTCCCTCCAAGGACCCGCGCTGGGCCAGGCCTGGGCCAGGCACCTCACATACTGTCTTTGTAAACTTCTCCCAACAGCTCTGCTGCGCTTACGTCCAATCATGATGGAGCTTCTTATCCCCTTTTGACAGGTGAGGAAACTGATGCTCAGGCTGGCTAGGGGACTGGCCCAAGGTCACACCTAGGAAGTGGTGAAGCGGGGACTTGAACTCATGCCAATCCAACCCCACAGTCTGTCCACTGGATGAGGCCATCGTGTCTCCCTCACCTGCACCCTGACAGGAGGGCTCCTCAGCAGTCTCTCCAGCCCTTCCTCTCTCTCCCTACGGCTGTCTCCATAGTCTGAGCAACACCCTAAAGTCCCTACTCTCTCCAGCCCTGTCCTTTCTGTGTTGGGGAGTCCCCCAGGGTGGCAACCCGTCTCTCCCCAACAGGGCTGAGCGTAGGCCTGGGCACTCGGGAGGGGGTGCTCCTGAACCCAGAAATAGAGCAGCCTCTGCCAAGAGGCCAGGCAGACACCTGCCATCTTCGGGTGAGTGTGGGGTTGGGGACAGGACAGAGCTGAGAGCTGAGGGGCTCACAGCCTAAGATCCTCAGTCTGAGGGAGGAGGCAGCAGGACCCAAGCAGGAAAGGCCGAGGGAGAACAGAGGGATGGGAGCAAATGGGGGTCATCCAGCAAGGCGGCCGGTGGGAGGGCAAGGCTTGGGGGCTGGGAAGGAGGGGCAGAACTTGAACTTGCAGGAGCAGGGCCAAGGGCCTAGGCAGAAGAGGTTGTGCACAGAGGCACAGACAAGGAGCCTGGGCCTGGCTTCTTCCCTTGGGGCCCAGCTCCCATTGCCCAGGAGGGTCCCAGCTTCTCCAAAGGCCTCTCCCTCCCAGCTTCCTGGGAGGATGAAAAATCCAGTCTTTCCTGGCAGGTGGCAGTGGCTGCTGAGACGCTGTTGGCTCCCAGGAACACCATCTGTCCCAGCTTTGGGGGGAGCCCCCACCCCACGGGAAATGCCATGGCCATAAATAAATTAATAACGACTTTCCAGGCCCCCCTCCTCTCCCTTCCCCAGCTCCCAGCAGTAGGGACCTTCTCAGGGCTTGGCCCTACGTCCCAGCAGTGAGCCCACGCTGAGCCCCCTGGGCACCAGGCCCTGTGTGGGCGTCCTCTTTCCCATCTTACCAGAGGGCAGGGAGAGACGGAGAGTCAGGCACGAGACACATCTGGGCTCCACTCTCAGTTCTGCCCCTGATTCACTTCCTGTGTGATCCCGCTGCACCTCAACTTCCCCAATTGTGAAAGGAGAATAAGAAGAGCCATGCCTCATACAGAGGTTGTGAGGACTAAACAGGGGAGTTCCTAGCACAGAGGAGGGGCTAACACAGCAGCAGCCTCCGCTTCCTCTCAGCCAGGCCTGGGCACGAGAGTGGGTTCATGCCACGTGGTCCAATTTTACACACACCCCTCCTCTGTGCCAATCTTTTCCGTCCCCAGCCCAGCCCATCTGCCCCTCAAGGCCCCTCTGAGCACTGAAGATTCCTACGAGGCACCCCAAAGGCACAGTCAGGGACTGGGGATGTCACCCCGCACTCACTGAGGCCTCACTGGGCACCCTCTGGAGGGCGGTGGGAGACTCAGGAATGAAAAGCGCACAGTGCCCTGGTCAAGGAGCTCAGAGTTCAGAGAGGAAGACATACAGAGTCACGTAATGGAGAAAACAGGGCGCTCACGGCACAGACAGCAGAACGCCCAGCGTCTGATTGCCAGGGTAGGAGAGCTCAGAGGAGGGAGCGCGAGGGGCAGGGAGGGCTTCCCAGAGGAGGGGAGGCTAGAGCTGAGCCCATAAGGATTTGGGAAGCTGAGGGGGGAAGAGGCCAGCAGGAGCGGTTCTGGGGAGGCAGAACGGATGAAGGGGGGACGGTGGCCTGGCTGGGGTTATAGAGGGAGCAGGAGGATGGGGAGCACGGAGAATTTTTGAGCAAGTGACAAGTTCAGGTTTGCATGTTAGAAAGATCCTTCTGGCAGCCACACGTGGGATGGGGGCAGCTGAAAGCAGACAGCCAGTGAGCCGTCCAGGGAAAAGATGACCAGTCCCCAGGACAGGCAGCGGGAATGGAGAGGAGGTGAGAAATTCATGAAATACTTAGGGCAGAGAACCAACAGGGAATTGTTGGATGAGGGTGAGGAGGACGAAGGAGGAGTCTCAAACGACTCCCAGGTAGTTTGGGAGGAGGGTGAATCCTCAGTGGGAGGGACCCCAGGCAGGAATAGGGTGGGGGAGGCAGTCTCCGTGTGAGGGGACCCTAGGCTGGAGGGGATGGGGCTAGGATTCGGCTCCAGCCTCCCAGTCCTCCCAGGGGTGGGGGCAATGCTCAGGCTGACCCCCGGCCTGTGCCCCCACGCCCCCAAGCCCACCCACTCCTCCCTCCGCTGACTCTCACCTCCAGTTGGGCGTCTCTACTCCCTGGGAGCACTGGCTCCTGTGCAAGGAGGTCCCGGCCAGCTGTAGAGACAAGAAGGCCAGGAGCTGAGGCCAGGCAGGCCTTCTCCCCTGCACCCAGCCTGCCCGCCACCCCAGCCCCAGCAGGCCCCGGCCTCCTGTCTCCCATAGGCAGCCTCCGTCAGAGAGCCTTGTCTGATCGCACCCTGCTCTCTCCCCACTCTCCCTTCTTGCTCCCTGCCCTCCGTGGGCACTTCTGGTTCTGGTGTATTCTCTGCCCCTTGCTTGACTCTGAGAACTGAACCGAGCTCTTTCTTTCAGCCTGGGGCTCCTCAGGAGTGGGAACGACCACATTCTTACCCCTTTGAGACCCCCTCCACTTCTGCTTCTCTCCAGGGAGATTCACTACTCCTCTCAAAACCTCAGTTTCCCCACCTAAAAAGTGGGATGAGTAATGTCCCACTCACTCAGTCCCTGGGGGGGCCTTGCAGCAGAGGTTGCTGTGAATCCTAAACAAATGTGATCCTATGTGTGAGCCCCCACCTCAGCCTGGTGCCCAGTCATCTGGGCTCCAAGTGGACCCTCCAGCCTGCGTCCCCTCAGCACCACTTCCAGGGCTCCTCAAATGCTGGCAGACGTATGGGGGACCCGCTCACTGGTTCTCCGGGAGCCGGCCACCCAGGTAGTGTACAGAACCCCAGCCTCTCTGAGAGGCACTGCCCGCAGCCGGCGGCCCCTCCCCACCCCCACGTGACAGGCAGACCCAGGCATGGGATGGGCACAGGCGCGGGATATTCTGAGCCTGGCTTCATTCCCGTCAGCTGCTGGCCGCCATGCCAGCCTGGCGCGGGCGCAGGGGCTGATTTGATTTGGCAGCTTCGGAAGCATGTGGTGGGAAGGGGGAGGGGAGGGGGATGAGACACCCATCCCTGCTAGGAAATAAACAGCCTCCAGCGCTCAGCAAGCTGGGGGGGTGGGTCTGTGTTCCCTGCCTGGTGCCCCCCTCTTCTCATCCAGGCTCTGGACGCCTTCCCACGACTGCTGGAATCTGTGACTCTCCTTGGGTCACCATAGGGGTGACAGTAGCTGCACCTGGTGTGTGGATGCTTGTGGCGTGGCTGTGGGTGGCTGTCTGGTTGTCCCACATGTCCCTATGTCCTGTGGGGTCTCCCTGCCCGGCTGTGCATGTAGCTGGGCCTGAGTGTCGCAGGATCTCTGGGTCTGTGTGCAGGGCGATAGTCTAGAGGTGGCCATCTCCCACGGTGACAGTGACCACATGGCTGGGCTTCTACAGGGGACTGACTGCAGCCCAGGGCGTGACAAGGTCACCCGTGTGCCTGAGTCCACTGTAGGGCCTGGTGTGCACTGGCTCCGGCCTGTTCCTTCCCTCTGTGCGATGACCCTGCTAACCCAGCGTGTCCGGCAGAGGAAATGACGAGGGCGGAGATAAGCACCTGACCCCAGGGCCCAACCCTTTTGTCCACAACCCTCAACGGTGGTCCACCCACGGCTGCCCCGGGACGGTCCCTCCCCCTCCTGAGAGGAGGCAGTGCCAGCTTCACTTGATTCTCCAACTGCCCCTCAGACCTCTCCTCCTCTCCTGGAGAGCTCCTGCCCTCTGCCCTGGGAGGCGGACAGGATGAGGGGAGTCTCGGCTATGCCCTCATAGTGCCTCCATAATTCCACCCCGGCCTCAGCGTTTACCAGCCTCCTGCCTCCCCCACAGTCAGAGCAGCCCAGCTCACCCTCCCAGCGGCCCGGGAATCTACGCCACCCCAGTAATATGCTGCTGGCATCCTGGGGGCCTCCAGTTGCAGAACTGCTGCTGGAGCATCAGGGGCTCTGGTTCTCTAACCTCTGCCCTGACAGGTCAAGGACGTGAGGTCAGACTGGGACCTAGTCCTAAAGGGTCCACAGGCCAGAGTTATGCCCCAGACACCAGGCAGGAGGTCAGGGTAGGGTGGAGCCAGCTTTGGGGAAGACACAATGTCTCATCTGTCACCGCCTCCCCATTGTCCCACTGTCCTCTGGGGACCACAGGGCTCTCCCCACCCAGCCACAGGAAGCTGAGCCCCTCCTAGAGACAGAAGGAGGGGACAATGAAAGAAGGGCAAGGACTAGGGGGAGACTCAACCATGCCTTTGGGGACACAGAGGAGGAACCTAGGCTCAGAGAACTCAGTTATCACAAAGGGGCTAGTGGGATGGAGACAGTCTGTAGAGAGGTCCGGGGGAGCTTCCTGGAGGAGGTGTGTGGTGCCTCACAAAAGAGAACACTATGTTTGAGGACAGTCTTCTAACTATGCAATACAGATTTTCACCTGGGACTTGTATGTAATCATGCATGTACTTGCATGTGCCTGTGTGTCCCTATGTGCACGGGTGTGCACCTCAGTCACAGAGTCCTGAGCTCTGGTCTGTATCCCAAAGGCAGAGTTTGCCCAAGATAGGGGTCAGCCAGGCAGCAGACACAGTGACAGAGAAGGGCATAGTCTGGGCAAAGAAGAGGAAGGACAGACAGCTCAGGGCTGAGGCGAGAAGCCTGTCAAGCCGGTCATAACACAGTCAGTCCTCAAACCCTAGATGCCTGATGCCAAGGGCAGTCTTCTCCTGTGACCCGGGGTCTGCCACAACCTGCTATGCAACTTCAGACAAGACGTTCCCCTCTCTGAGCTTCTTTCTTCATCTGAAGAATAAAAGGGTTGGACCTGATGATCTCCTAGGGCCCTTCCAAGTCTAACAATCTTCTGAGAGAGACTGACACACAGAGACAGCCAGAGACGGAGACTTACAGGGGTGGGGAGAGAGCCCGAGTGGAGGGATGGGACAGCGGGAAGAAGAGCGGCAGAGTGCAGAGAGAGGAGAACCCCAGGGAGGCCCGCTGTGGGCTGGGCAGCTGGGGAGGGGCTCCCTGCTGGGGACCCGGTCCTCAGGGCCAACACAGGATGTGGTAGACAATGGAGCCTTGTGGATGTCAGGGAGCTGCTGTCGCCAGCCCACCTGCCTTCTGGGCTGTGGGAGGAGAAAGATGGAGGGGTGACAGACAAGGGCTCAGCCCCCCTAACCTGAGTTCTGCCTGCACTCCTGTTCCCTAGGTGTTCCAGGGGAAAGGGGCGAGCTGCAGGCAATGGGGAGCCCCCAGGACTGGGAATCAGGAAGCTGGATTTTAGGCCCTGCTGTGCCGTGTGACCTGGGCCAGCTCCCAGCCTCCATCACCTGATCTGTGAGCCCACCGGGCTGGGACTTGTGCAGTGGTACTGAGCTTCTGAGGGAGCCAGCAGGGCCGGCTCTCTAGAGGGCCGAGATCCTTCTCTCTGGCCTGGATGCTGTCTCCCCAACTGTGGTGTGGGTGCTGACGCACGTGCACAACTCAAGAGGCAGCAAGTTGCTGCACAAATGGGCTGGCCTTGTGCCAGCTGGGCCGTGGGCCCATGCTGCACGGGAGCACCCATCGGTCATCAGCTCCCAGGCTCCCTGCGCTGGGACCCCCCCCCTTCCTTAGGCCCTTCTCACAGCCACCCCCAGGGCACAAGCAGGGTGCTCCCTCCTCAGCCTGCACTCAAGGAGTGCTGAAGGGTCACCGTCCGATGCCCACACTGTCCTTCTGGCTGCCCTGGCCTCTGCCCTAGTCGGAGGCCCTTTGTACTTGGGGCCCTCACACGCAGGGGTTCATGCACTTCCGTGTCCGTGTCCAGGAAGCGTTCATGTCCTGTTTTCCCCCTCAGGCCCGAGCTGCCCGGGAAGTGGGGGGTGAGCAGGCCTCTCCTTCCTTCACTGTCAACATTCCTGCACAGAGACTCGAGGGGCTGGGAGGAAAGGGCACTCCTCTCTCTGCCATAGTCTGAAATGGTTGAGGAACGGAGGCAGGGGGATGAAGGAAACGACCCCTTAGCCCGCAAGCTTAGGGAGTGGCAGATCTCACACGTGAACACACCCATTCTGCTGTGGCCTGAGAAACAGCCCATTGACCCAGGTTGAGAGGGGCTCGCTCCCCACTAATGCCAGCCCAGCCCCTCCTGCCCTCCCTCACTGGGGGTGGGGGCCACCCACGATCCGAGCTGTCTCCATTGCTTCTTGTTATGTTTTTAATAACTGAACATCAACATTAACAAGGCAGGTGGTTGCAGCTCTTCCCAGCAGCCCCATTTAGAATCATTGAATCATCAAATCATCAAATCCTAGAATCCTGGATTCACAGAATGTCCGCATCTTCAGCTCCTGGCATCTCAGCATCTTAAAGTCACAGAATGTCGGAATCACACCACCATGCACCCACACAGCCCCGGCCGGGAGCTGAGAGCCGTGGCAGGCTCGAACCCCACAAACTGACTCTGATTCTCAGTTACACATCCCTAGAGCTCGAGCTCACACACCCCTGGAGATATTGACCCCCCCCCCCACTTCCTCCTTCCAGGTGAGAAAGGCAGCCCAGAAAACGGCCATGTGCAAGATTACCAGTGGGAGCCAAGCAATGCCCAACCCCGTGACTGCAAAATGGGACCTCAACATTCTGGTGTCCAAGAAATGGGGAAACTTTTACATTCTGAAATATGTTCATGCCTTAGTATCTGAAGGATTGGCTCCAAGACCCCCGCAGATACCAAAACCCCTGGATGCTCAAGTCCTTTATATTAAATAGTGCAGTATTTGCCTATAACCTACCCACACCCTCCCATATACTTTAAATCATCTCTAGATTACTTATAATACCAAATACAATGGAAATGCTATGCAAATCGTTATACTGTATTGTTTAGGGAATAATAACAAGAAAAAAGTCTATACATGTTCAGTACAGACACAACCATTGTCTGCCTTTTGAACCTCAATTGGTTGAATCCAAGGGTGTGGAGCCCCCAGATAGAAAGGGCCAAAGGGCCGATTGCACTGGCATTTATGTCGGGGTGCCACTGCTCTTTCAGCCCTGCTCACTTGCCTTCACCCTCCCTCCCGGCCCTCCCACACTCTTCCTGCTCCCCCCTCCACCGCCACTGGGTCCTTTAGCCAGCACCTCATCCCTCAGCCCCTCTTCCCTCAGCTCCTGCAACTCCCTCGCCCTTCCCCCTCCGCTAGGTCTGCACCTCAGAGTAGGGGACAGAAAAAGCAAAATGCCTGCCACCTGAAGCTACTGGCCAGAGGACAGACTCCCCAGAGGAAGTGCCCTGCACACAAGACTGGAAAGTCCTGGAGCCCCTGGGGGTCCAGCCACACCAGAGGCGGCAGCTTCAAGGGAGCCAAATCCCAAGTGGAGGGACACAGTTAAGGCTTAGAATTGATATTAGAACCACCACTGTATGTTTAGCATTTTCATACATTTACATTTTAACTCACTTTGGAATGTACTCATACATTTTTGGATGTGAATTTTATTAAACATTACTTTTCACAGATTGTTTTAATTTTTTAATTCTGAACACTCTGCCCAGGGCAGACCCTGAGTGCCCACGCTATGAGAAGGATGCAGTGGCTGTAAGCGGCGTTCAGGTCTCCTGGTCTCCATTTAGCCTCAAAGCTCCTGACCTAGAAGGTCTTCCTGAGACCCTGTGGTCCTTAGAGGGCCGTGACACAGGCCCAGGCATCTGCCCTCAAACCCTGCCTTCCTTCACTGCCCACCATCCAGGGTGAGGGGGCATTCTCGCTCTCCCTTCACCTCTACAGCTGACCGGCTCCCTCCTCTACCCCTTGCCCCTCTGTCCCCACCCCTCCATCCTTGGCATTTCCCCCTCCCAGTCTCATCACCCCTTGTCTGGACCACCCTGTGCCAGTCTCTGTACAGCCACCCAGCCTCCAGCCTCACCCCTTCTATGCACTCTCCATCCCGTGGCCCAGGGGTTTCCCTAACAGTCCCTGCACTGCTTTCAACTCTTCCCCTAGTGCCCAGTTCCCTCTGGAAAAAATCCACATTCCTTAACATAGCTTGTAAGTCCTGCATAATCTGGCCCCTGCCAGGCTCACCAGCCTCGACTCTGGACGCTTCACCCCCAGGGACTCCCCCCCCACCGCCGGCAATTTTGTCGATTCAGCCACGCTGGCATCCAGGACCCAGCTCCATGGAACCGTGGGACCATGTGTCTTCCTCCCTCTGTCTGTCACCAGCTTCACCATTCTCTCCCTCTCTCTGTCTAGAACTTTCTCCTAGCTCAGCCCTTAGCTCTGAGCTTAGATATGTTTCTTCCTGGAAGCTCTCCAACTTGACCCTCCCTCCCACTCTGGGCTGAATCAGGGGCCCCTGCTCTGTCCCACCATGGCCCCCGAGTTTCTCTCCAGCACTGCCCTCACCATGCAATCTACCAGCATTGATCTTTGTCTGTGCCCCCTCCCCATCCCACCACCTGCCCACCGTCAGCCCTGGAACCTAGGTCTGTCTACCTGCCATGGGTAGATGCACTGGTGCTCAGACTTGGAGTAACATGTGGCAGAACTTTAAGGTCCACACCGTGCTTATCTCCACCCACCCTCTCTGATGGGCACACAGATGACCTCACTAAATGTCCCCTGATGGAGGCCTGGCAGTACACAGTGAGTGGCATGGACAGGCAGGGCTGTGGTTTCTCAGAGGAAGTGAGAGTCTCTGGGCTGGGATGAGGACTTCCTGGAGGAAGCATCTGGGAAGATCCTCCATGAGTCAGTCCTAAGACAGCAATTGAGGATAGGCCATAGGAAGTCCTCAGCCCAGCCCTATGGCCATCAGAGCAAACCATCAGAAGGGACCAGAGTCTGCAATGAGGGAGATCCAGTGGCCACAGCCCAGGACAGGGCTCCTGGAAGGGTTGACAGTGCATTCAGGGAAAACTTCCTGGAGGAGGGGTTACTTCTGGCTGGTTTGGGGCAGGGAAGTAGGTGGAGATGAATCGGGTTGGAGAAAGTGGTGAGAGACAGAGTTGTAGAAGAGAAAGCTCTACTCCTTCTTGTCCTTTACCCCTGAGAGGAAGGGGAGTTGGGAGGTAGATGGGCAGGAGGAGCAAAGAAGGCGGAGGCGGCATGGAGATAACATCAATGCGGACGCAACAGCGTTATGGATGGCTGGGGCTGGCAGGGAGCAGGTCCCCAGCTGTGGCTGGGAAACGTTTCCTGTCTCCTTGCCAGGGGGGTCATTAATAATCGTTTACCCGCCACAGGCAGCACGGAGGCCAGCCAGGAGCAGCATGGTGCTGGGGCCGGAGCCCAGCCTGGCGGTCAGGAGAGCTGTATTCTGGGATCAGCCCTGCCACCTTGCTGTGAAACCTGGACTAGTCACCTGACCTCTCTTGGTCTCTGGTAATGCTGGTAAAAGGAGGGTCTAAAGAGGAGGCTGCCTAAAGTCCCCTCCCTGCTCTGGGCCTCAGTTTCCCTAGATGGTAGCTGGGCTGCCAACCCTACAGGGGTTATAGACATCTGACGATCAAAATGAGCATCCAGACTATGCCAAGCCCAGCTCAGGACACACAGGATGGGCAGACCCAGCCCAGCCTCTGAAGAGCTCGCATTCTGGCGGGAGCCAGACCCCAATACTGCAGTAGGCATACCTGGAGCCTCACAGACCCAGGGGCTCACCAGGCTGGAGGAAACACAGAAGCGGGGGGCATCTGCCAGGGTCTAGGGGCTGACAGTGTGGCTGGGCCGGGAAGACGGGGTTTCTCAGACACCAAAGGTGGGAGCCCCAGGAGACCTATTTGGTCACTGCTATGACCCCAGCACCAAAAACTGTGGCTGCCCGGTGCATAGTCAGTTCTCGAAAAACGCTTTCAGACAACTGAATGAGTTAATCTGTTAAATGAGACATTTGTGAAAGGAGATTGGAATTTAGAAAGAACTGCCTAAAAGATGATGATGACAATGATGATGATTCCAGCCAAAGACAATCGGGTGGGAAAAGGTGACATGCAAGGTTGAGATGGCTGGAGGCCCAGAGATGGCCAGAAGCCCAGAGATGGCCGTCCGAAGCCAGACAGTATTGCTTGGGAAGGATCAGGCTGCCTTCAAGACCCCTTTTTCCAGTTGGCCCAGAATCTTCCTCAGCTCCAGGCCACATTTCTCCACCCACCCAAGGCCCTACTCAAGCCTTCCAGAGAACATTCTGGAATGTGATGCTGAGGCATCAGCCTCCAGCCCCTTCCCCTGACTGACTCTGATAGTCTCTGTGCCTTCCAACCGTAAGGTGTCCCGGCCTTTCATGCTCTCAAGTACCTGTCGGCAGGCTGCCCACCAAGGTTTCCCCAGAGCTTGCTCTGAGAGTATGACCTGGATCCTCCTACTGACTGGGACCTCCCCCATCAGACCAGAGGGTCCCCAAAGGTATGACCAGGCCTCCTTTTTCAGATAAGGGTCTCTGTGAGGACAGGGATTATTCCCCCCATCAGATACAGGGTCAACAAAAGTGGGACTAGATTGAGGTCCTCCTGGTTGTCTTCCAGCCCAGGGACCCTCCCAGGGGCCACACAGAGAAGGGAAGAGGACAGGCCAGCATGCGGAAGGGGGCGCATGGCTGCTCAGCACCCCGGAGATGATGTGGGCCAGGAAAGGTGCTGGGCCACCTGTGGTTGGCAAACTCACCCCACTCCAGGCACTGCCCAAGCTGCTCTTGCGCCAAGGAGGCATCCCCGGGGGGGGGATGACACCCAGGCCTCACTGCCGGCGCCGGGACCCCTCCCCTCTACGGAGCACTGTGAGGTGGTAGTAAACACAGTGACCCTGCGACACGTGCATCCTCTCCCCACCCCACTTCAAATCCCGGCCCCAAACACGAGACAGGCTAAGAGGAAAAGAACAAAGGTTCCCGGACTGCGACATCACTCGCCGCCCGCCTGTCGAGCGCTTGCTCAGCCGGAAACCCAAGACAAAGGCCTTGGTCAGAGTGAGGAGGATGAAGGGCAAAGGGTAGGCAGCCTGGCTTGGGGGGGCCACGTGAGAACGTCACTGGGCATCTCTGGGGACCTAACTGGGAGGGAAGCAAGGACAGGATGGCAGCCAAGCCCTCCCTGCACACACACGTCACTCCGCAAACATTTATGGGACACCTGCTGTATTCCACACACCCCAAACATTACATGCCCCGTTCCTCACCCCACACGCCTTCCGCACACACTCTCCTACCTCCTGCAGCACATTCCACAGCCCTCCTTACCGTGTCACCCCCACACACCCCTAGCTCACTGGACACCCCGCACACACACCCATAAACAGCTCTCAGGGAGAAAAGATCACATAATCCATGTGTCACACCAAAAAGTCACACAGCCCACACACCCACACTTCACATCACACTCACACTCAGCCTCCCACCATGCACCTCACACACCCCACACTCACTTCCCTAACCACAGACACACACATCCAATTAAATTCAATACACACACCACCCAGACAGAGACACACCCTGCATAGATAATGTGCACACTTAACGTCACACCAAAATGTCACACGTTTGTGGGCACACACAGCCCCTTGGCATAGACAATCCTGCCTGCATACTGCCTCCTCCCCACACCCACTTGGGCACACACACACACACACTCAGTCAACCAGCTGCTTGCCTTGGACCCCTCAGCCCTGGCTGCACTCTTTCCTACCCAGAGATGCACAAACAGCCACCACACAGACACATGACACTCAAACACCAACACACAGGTCCTAATATATTTCCCAAGCAAGCCCAGGATGTACCACAGTGACTCTAGGCCAGTCACCTAGGCTGCAAACACACTTGGGCACACACAGCCCCCTCCCCCACCAACCAAGACATCCAATGAAACCCTCGTCAGGCCCCTCCAGCGGCTCTTCTTGGCTACACACAACAGCCAATAACATACACAACCACACACAATCCCCCATGCAAGCTGCCCCTACCACAACTCCACCCCACAAGGACAGACACACAACCACACACAAAGTTCCCTACACGCACAACAGTCACACCTACAGCCACGGCTTCACACCCACAAGGCATCTCCTGAGCCACACACAGCATGCAATGCCACACACTCGCAATCCTCACACTCACCATAAGCCCCCACAAGTCCCCCCAGATAATCCCACTAGTGATGACACACAATACCACATGACACAACACACATGATCACACACAAGGCACACCCAACACATGCAACCCAGCCCCCCCCACCCCCCCCCCCCCCCCAGACTCCCCCAGCTCAGCACACCTCCTGTCACAGGTGACGGACACCAGATTGCAGTCTACACCTCCCCTCCCCCATCCCAGGCCCCTCGCTCTCCCCAGTCAAGACTAGGAGAGCAGGGACGAGGGGTTTATAAGTTATGAACCCCAGTACCCCAGCACATGATCCCCACCCACCTTAGACCCCTGGGCACCACCGAGGGACTGCACACTCCATGTTAGTCCCTTCCACCAGCGCCCAACCATGCCATGCCTGACAACATGGGGGCAGGGGCAGAGTGGGTGGAGGTCCTGGGGACACTGGCCTGGCACTCTGAGCCCACCTCCTCATCACCCAAAAGCAGAGGCAGATACAAGGGGAAGGGATGACCACAGAGAGAGAACCCCAGAACAAAGATAGAGAAATTGGGGGGAGTAAGAGACAGATGGAGAGAGGTGGTCACATGGGCAAAAGAGACCAAATGAGAGAGAAACAGAGGGGCAGAGAGAGAGGACACCCAGAAAGACTCCGAGAAGCCAGAAGAGAACCAAAGAATAAAGTAGGACCACCACACCCGGAGAGAAAAGAGAGGAGAGAGTGAGACCAGCTGGAAAAGACTAGGAGACCTCCTATACAGGAGGGAGGCGGGGAGGGAGGGAAAACGGGAACAGGGTGGGAGGGGGGCCTGCCAAGAAGGAGTGAAACCGTCACGAAAGAGGCATTTAGACCCTGGGGTCTGTTGGAGTCAGGACTGAAGTCCAGATGTTTGACTGGGAATCTGGGTGGGGTGCAGATGAGGCTGTGGAGCAGAGGTTCAGGGGCTTGGGGGGAGGCCTCAGCTCTGAGGTGGGCTCCTGGCTGAAAGCTGGGGGTTCAGTTGTTTTGGGTGTGTCTGGAGTCCAATATATATAGTCGGGGTTCAGGGGTTTGGGCAGGGGTCCTCCACTAATCTGGGAGGCAGGGGGTTCCGGGTTTGAACAGAGCTCTCGGTGTGGACTGGGGTCCCGCTGTGGACTGGGAGTTCAGTGCTTGGGATGGAGTCCCGGATCCAAAAGGGGTTCAGAGTCTGGGGTGAGGTTTGGAATGTGAGCTGAGGATTCAAGGGCTCCCAGAATGGGTTGCAGTCCCAGCACAGGAGTGGGATTCAGAAGTAGGGGAGGGGTCCCCACCCTGAGGAGGGTTCAGAGGTAGGGCGGACCACGGAGCCGTCGACTGCCTGCTCCGCGGAGGACCCAGCCGGGCGCTCGCCCGACACCCGGTTCTCCTCGTGCCCAGCGCGAGGGGCCCCCCTACCTGCAGGCTGTCGGCGCATGGCTGCGGCGGCGGCGGCTCGTCCGGCTTGAGGAAGACCTGCTGGCCCCGCCTGAGGAATTGGACAACAGCGATGAGGATGTGGTGCAGCACCAGGACCATACTCGCAGCCGCCCGCCCGCCCGGCCGCTGCGCTCGGTCAGCGCGTCCGCAACAGCTTCGCCGGGTCCGCACGAGTGTCCGCCCCAGCGCCGCCCCGGCCCGCCCACTCCCCGCCCCCCGACCGCCCCAGCCCCGCCTACCTGCCCGCAACCCTGGACAGCACCTCTCAGCTAGTGCGATCTTCGGACCCCCCCCATACCCCCGCCCCCGCCCCGAGAGCCCCCTACCAGCTCTCACTTCCCTCATCTCTCCGCTCTCAAGATTATTCCAGCTTCTCCGCTATTAGGATCCCCCGCCAGGGAGCCGGATCTCAGCCCTCGCTCCCTTCTCTTGCCCCTTCGCCACTCCTCTCACTACCTCGCAGGGGGCCTCGCAGAGCCCCCATCCTGTCTGATCACATCCTCTCCCCACCACTTAGAAAGTCCTGGAGCCAGCCAAGGCAGAGCCCCAAGGCTGAGACCAGCGCAGTGAAAAGGGGGTCCGGGGGGGGGGGGGGGGGAGGGGGGGAAGGAGCCGCTGACTCGATACAAGGAGCCCTGGGCTTGCTCCTCTTCCAGGAAAAAGCGAGAAGTCAGGGAGAATTTTAGAGGTCGCTCCGGGACGGACAGGCCCTGGGAGCAGTAGCAAATCTGTGAAGGAGACACGTGCGCACAGACACACGAGCGCACACGCAGACAGGCGCACCACTCCTGAGCGAGGGGTAGGGGCACCGGGCGCCCAGCGCTGGACAGACACGTCTGCGTTGGCGTCCCCGGAAGCCAGAGAGAGTGCAGGCCCCAGGGCCACACAGTCCACAGTCCCGCGGTGGGACCCGCGCGTCCCGAGCGCAGTTCTCCGCAGAGCGGCCTCTGCGCTCAGGCGCCTGCGGCAGCCGTGACGCTCCCGCGCCCCCTGCTGTCCCATCGCGGAGGCGCAGCCCGGCCCTATTGCCGTCTGCCCGGTTCGGGGGCGGGCGGAGGGTGGAGGGCTCACCGGGGCCTGCTCTCCGCCTGGACCCACTCGGTTCCTAGCTCCGCTTGGCATGAGATCAGCTGGGGCGGTGGGACGTGTCCGGACTTGAGGGTGCGCTTGGGTCTCGCCTGGCCTTTGCCAGCGATTTGCTGCATGACCTTGGTCAGATCCTCTGCCCGCATTCTGGGCCTCAGTTTTCCCATCTCCTTCACAGGACTGCCAGGAGAATCAAACCCGATAACGGAGAGAAGGCAGCCAGAGTTCCCTGACAGCCCTCGTTGTGGCCTGACCTGAATCCTTCCCACTGCGCTGTGGACCCCTTTCTCTGCAACTACCCACCCCCCACCTCTTGGAGGGTGACTCAGTGAGCCCCCAGCCTCCCAGCCTCCCCACCTCACTGGGCTGATTCATCAGGGCCCTTTCTCCCTGGGGAGCAATTTCCTCAACGTTGAGTCACTGAGCCCAATCCTGGACACAGTCCAGGCACCTGGCATACAGGCTGGGCAGAGCTCTGGCTGTGCCACCCGCTCAGGGGCAGGCCCTCCATGCCAGAATTTCTCCCACCTCTCTTTCTGAGGTCCAGCTCTGGACATGCTTCTCCCCTGCTCAGACACCTCCAGTGACTCCCTACCGCCAGCACAATAAAGCCCAAGCCCTGAGCCTGACACGCCAGACCCTCTAGAACGGCCCCAACTTGTTTTTCCAGCTTTGACCCTCTCGCTGCCACCGTTCCTTAAATTTATACTTCCTGCTCTACTCAGATGGGTCACTGACTCATTCTCACCTCCAGGCCTTTACCCAGGCTACCCACCCCCACTGCCCTCCAGATCCGGTCAGCCTGCTTATGATTCAGGGGCCAGTCGAAGGCCCACCTCCTCCAGGAGGCCTTCCTGCTACCTTAGTCCTCTGGGTCCCTCTTCTTGCATTTTTCCTAGGAGTCATGTCTAGGTCATGGGGGGAGGTGGGGAGCCTGTCTGTCACTAAGCGATGCAGGCCAAGTCAATGTATTTTACTGCATCTTCAAACTAGGGGCAATCTGTCCTACTTAATAACACTGTAGAAAACGTTGCATGGGCTAAGATGTTTAAAGGTTCTAGTGTAGAAAAGGGCCTCCCTTCCCTTTTTTGGCCTCAGTTTCCTGCTCTGGAAAGGGGGTGACCAATGTAAGGGCTATTGTAAGGACTGAGTCTGAGCCCAGTGAACAAAGCTCTTGATAAATCTTGAGAGCGGTCACCAGCTCAGTCCTGGGCTCTGGGTAGCCTAGGTGGGACACAGGTACCCAGGAGGTGTCTGTTACAGCCACTGGCCACAGCTCTTTCTTCTTCAGGGGAGGCCATCTCAGACCCTGTGGTCAAGAGCCAACTCTGGCCTGGCACAGCCACCATCTCCTGGGCTCCCAGCTCTATGCAAGACTTCAACAGCACTCACCTCTTGAGAAGTTATTTCTTAAATCTTACTTGGTCTCTCATACTGCAGCTCAGTGGCTGGGGCCCCAGGTACATGCTCTATGATCCCTCAACTCAGAGAGATTCCTTCTGTGTCAATCCTTCAGATTCAATCATTCCTCAGAGGGTTTGAGTCCTAACTCTGCCAGAGACTTGCTGTGTGATTCTGGGCAGGTCACTGCACCTCTCTGGACCTCAATTGTCCCATCTGTGAAATGTTAACACACTAGGGTCAATAAACAAACTTCTTCCTTTGGCAGGATACAGAGCCCTTTCACAAACACTCCGTCATGTAATCCCTGAAATTCTCCAACCAGCCCACTCCCAACCAAGGCTCTTCCCAACCAAGACCTTGCCTGAGCTCTCAGGGCCAGGAAGCGACCCTTCCTCCAAGGTCAGGACTCCTCCACACCCCCCAGCAGGTCCCTGCCCCGACTCTACATTCTGTGATTCTGTGCTGGGTTATCACCCTGGCTCATGTCTGGGACCCCCAAGCCCAGACATTCTTAAATGTTCCCAGGTGATGCTAAATTGCTGCCAGGTTTGAGCTGCATCTTGTCCCTCAACCTCAGGCCCATGGACTCGAGGGTCAGAGCCCTCAGGGCTGGGTGTGTGCATCTGGGGCTGGGGTTCTGTGTCCAGAGGCCTTAACATGTACTGAGCAGTTACCTCGTGCCTCACATTTCATCTTCCCAATGACAGTGTGCAGTAGGATCTATCATTAGCCACATTCTACAGATAAGGAAAACTGAGGCACAGAGACACTAAGTAACTTGCCCACAGTCACACAGCTAGTAAGCAGTGGAGCCAAAATTCAAACCCAAGCCATCTGGCTCCCCTCTGTGCCTGAAATTCATGCTCTGCCTCTTGAGGAATGGCACGTGAGATAAACAGATTTCCCCACCTCTCCTTTTGTCCCCAACAATGCAGTGACTAGGGTCCTATGCTCCCAGTCCCTGAACCCTCTGCCCATCTCCGCCACAACAAAGCCCAGCCCCAGCTGTCCCCCCAGCTCCAGCTCAGGAATGCCTGGTCCAGCCCCTCAGCCACCTCTTGTCATCTCCCCAACTTATGGGCCGCTCTAAGCTGCCCAGTGGCCCAGCTACCTCAGACTGGATATTTCAGGAAAAGTGACTCAGCCGAGAGCCTGTCAACCTGTGTACAGGGCCCACTCGACCGACTGACTGACCGCAGGCCCTGTCCAGAAAGCGGCCCTCCCTCCTAATAATGACCGCACCTCCCACTGGCGGCCCATTGTGCTTACAAAGCACTTCCTCCCCAGGACTGGTGGGCAGACTCTTCTCCTCCCCGTCTCTCCATCTCTCACACCTAGCACCAGCAGACCCTCCATAGCCCCCAAATCTGCTCCCATCCCCCGTGACAATGTGTCCTGCTTCCACGAGGCTGTCTGGTGCCTGACAGGCACCTCTCCCATTGCTGCTAACCATGGTCAGACCCCTGGGGCCCAGGTTCAAACCTGAGCCTTGCCCTGACATGCTGGGTGCCCTCAGGCCCTCTCTGGCAAGGACTGCCCAGCAGCCCTGAAGGTTGGCCTGGCTCTCCTCGAGGGCTCGGGCAGCTCAGGTGGAGGGAGGCGGGATCTGGGTGGGCCTAGCTTGGCAGAGGCAGCTCCCCTGGGCAGGCGGGCTGCCTGCCTGGGCATGCCCTGCCTAAGGACTGTGAGCAAGGACCAGATCCCAATATAGGAGGCTCCTCAGGAGAGAATGTGTGTGACTCAATCTCTCCATGACCTGGGGTGGAGCCCATGGACTAAAATAGGGCCCCTGCACCCAAGGGGCCCTGCAGAGGGACCATCTAAGGAGCGTCCTGGAGGGAGCTGACATCTCTGTGGCTTCTGCCTCCATTCTGAGCCTGTGCTCAATGCTTTGCCCTGGGGAGGGCATGAGTGTGCACCTGGGCAGGAGTGAGCCACTCTTAGGCAGCTCTGTATGTGTGCTGTATGTGAGGCCCTGCATCCTGGTCTCTGAGCCCGATGTGGGTGAAGGTAGGAGAGGGTCTGAGTACAGATGTGTAGGTTTATATCTTTGTGAGGGAGTGTGATACTTCCACGGTATAGCTGAACGTGTGTGTGTGTACACGGATGTGTACGTATCTACAGACTACAGGAGCATGCGTGTGTGTGTGCAGACAGGTATGTGTCTGTGTGCAGGTGTATGTATGCACACATCAGGTATGTATGCACAGTTGTGCGTGTGCACAAGTGTCCAAGTATGGTGCACAAATGCATTTACATGTGTATGTGTGTGCAAATGTGTGTGTGTGACCAAATTCTCACTTGACAGAGGTGCTGCCTGTGGCCACTAGCCCAGGTCAGCTCTGAGTGTCCACTGGCTGTGGCCCCAGATGTGGGGGAAAAAACGTGGCTGCAGGTAGATGCTGGGGACAATACGGGTTTTGGCTGAATGGGCAGGGCCTGCTCCCAGAGTCCCAGCAGCAGCTCTGAGTGGGAAAGGGCACAGTGAACTCAGGCCCAGGGGAGAAGGGAAATGGCATGGGTCAGCCACAGGTCTTGTCCATTTCCATAACATTTTCAAGTTATTTGCATACACGTTTGTCTCATTGGCAGCAGATGGCTGGCTCCAGGACCCTAGAGGGGGAAGGGAACTCACAGGATTCTGATCAACCTGGGTAGACTAGTCCAGGACCTGCCAATTCACATCAGGCCTGGGGTCCAGAGGACTCAGGCCGTGGCACACCTTAGGCCTTGGTGTCTGCTCTTTATCATCTATACACCACAAGATCCTTCTGCCACACAAGGCTGCCCCAGGCCACACACAGTCAGACACACACTCACTGTCTTTCCACAGATACACATATATACTCCCATCACTCCTACATACACACACACACACTCCTATATACACATGGCCCTATACACACACTCACACGGCTCCTACACACAGAGGCACAGGTGGGCGTGCCTGCCCTGGTGCCTCCTTCTCCCAATGCCCAGATTAGCTGGAATAATCTTTTCTTCACCCAAGTCCGATCCTGGCTCACCCCCACCTACATGCCTGGCTCCCCAGTGTCCACAGGATAAAGTTGGAGCCCTGGCCCTGGCTGTTAAGGCCCTTATCCCCCCAAGAAAAACTTCCTTTCCTGCCACGTTCACACTCTGCCTTCTGGCCACATTCCTCACTGCCCTCCAATCCTCCAGCCAGCACTTCCCATCACTCCTCTGCGCTTAAGCCAGGCGCTCAGCCTCGTCACTATACTGTCAGCCCCAGGGGACAGGACTCTTTTTTCTGTCTTTTTCATTGTTGTGACCCCAGCATCTAGAAGGACGTTTGACCCAGAAGAATTGTTCAAAAAGATATCTATGGACTATACGGATCCATGGTAGAACTTCCTCCTAGCCTGTCTGTCCCCTTATGTAGGACTTGCCCAACTGTATTTGCTTCCCTGTAGGCCTCCCCATCAGACCCGGTGCTCCTCTGGAAAGAGACTGGATCTGATTCAGCTCTGTGTGTCCACAGCCAGCACAGGGCCAGGCACAGAGAGCAGAAGTGGAGGATGGATCCGGGAGTAGAGCCCAGGGCATAGTGATCCCCTCAATGAGGCCCAGGGATGTCTGGAAGGTGGGGCCACCTGGGCCAATCACAAAAGCCCACCTGTGCCAGGGAAGAGGGCTACTGACCACCTTCCCCCATTTGAGCCCCTTTCTGAAGTCACTCTGACTGGCGATCCAGCCTCTGCTTGCACTCTCAGGGATGGGGAGCTCACTTTCTTCACAGCCAACCCCTTCCCATGTGGGATAGCTCTGCCTGATGCTGACTCCTCCCACAACACCATGCTATCAAACCCTGATCATCCTGGGCCAAGATTCCCATGGAAACTAGGAAGGAAGATGAGCAAAAGGAGAGGCAGATGACACCTTTCTCAGCAGCTCTACCAACCTTTCCAGCTTTGGGCAGAGGTGGGAAAAGGAGGTCTTGGCTCTCAGCCTACCCCAGGGACAGGCAAGTGGGTTCAAGGTGCTCAGCCTCCCCTCACCCCAACCACCATCCTTAGGAGCCTAGGGCAGAGCAGAGAGTGCAGTGCTGAGAAACTCTTCAGCACCCTCCACTGAGCCCCATCCCCTCAGTGAACTTCCATCCCCTCACTGAGCCCCATGCCCTCACTGAATTTCCATCCCCTCACTGAGCCCCATCCCCTCACTGAGCCCCATCCCCTCACTGAGCTCCATCCCCCCACTGAGCACCATCCCCCCACTAAGCCACTCCTTCTCTCATCCCGCTATGGTCCTACCCACCCCATCTCCTCCCCTCACCAGCAGCTCCTGCCCTCCAGTCTACAGGACCTTGAAGGGCTGCTCTGACTCCAGTCCTGGAGTGCCACAGGGAGATGCTTCCTCCTGAGCCCTGGCAGGCAGCCCAGGTGGATGAAGGAAGGCAGGCCAGTCCTCGGCCAAGGGTGGCTGCCCAGAGTCCCACCCAGCCCGGCCTGGACAGCTGCAGCCCATGAGCTGCCCAGCTTTCCTCCACCAGCTATTCCTGGCCTGGCCCTGCTCCAGAGGTGCCCCAGGCTGTAGTTGGTCACTGACCTCAGCCCCCTATACATGCATACACACACACACACAGGGCTGCTCAGAGCTGAGCCTGTGAGGGATACCAAGGCACAAGAAAGTCGAAGCAACAGGGACCCAAGGCCCCATGCCCTGAAAACTCTCCGCCAACTCAGAAACTGTCATTCAGGGAGGCACCAATCTGTGGCTTTGAGGTTTCAAGAACTCCCAGAGCTTTTGTTCTAAGAAAATCAGAGCCTCTGTTATAAAGTCCCATTATTCAAAGTCTGTGCTTTTTACAATCTATGAACGTGAGAGCCTGGAGTCCTGAAAACAGAGGAGCCCGGGGTTCAAACGTTCTGTTATTCTGACTGCCTGAGATGCCAGGACCACAGGACCCCAACACCAGGGCTTCCACGCCCCTCTGAGCCTGATGGCCTGTGGGCCTGAGTCTCTGAGAATACCAGACAAGGGAGAGGGCGGCAGGGCTCCCCTGCACACAGGAGCGGTACTCCGGCCTCCACCTTTTTGCTTACACCATTCTCCATGCCTAGGGCTCCATCGCCCTCCTCTCCGCTAATAAAATCTTAGACAACTTTAAAGGAGAAGGGAGGGGAACGCCAGCAGCGACTACCTTCTAAGTGCCAGGCCCACCCGTTGATTCTCTCATTTAATCCTCCTGATATTATTAGCCCGACTTTACAGTTGATAAAACTGAGGTCCTGGGACATGAGGTCATTTGCCTAAAGTCACACAGCTAGAAATAGTAGAAGTCCAAACCCAGCCCCTTGCAAACCTGTGCCTCCCAGTAGCAGGCTGACTCATGAGAAGACCCCAGAGGGCCTCTCTCTCCGCTCCCTCCTTGGCTTGAGGGCCACACTGGAGGAGCTCCTCCCACCCCAGCAGGTGCCCAAAATCCAGAAGGCAGAGACCATGGCCCTTTCTTCTCTCACCTCCCCAAGCTGGAGGCAGCCTAGCGCCAGCCACATTTCCTATCCTGATTGATCGAAAGGCGCTCGATCTGCAAAGACTCTGTGGTGGGACTGGGAGATGTGGCATTTCGTCTCTAAGCACCCGTCGCTATGGAAGCCAGATGCTGCCAGCCCATGGCCTAGCAACAAGGCCCGGTGTGGTGCGGGGTGGGGGGCATTGTAGGGGCTTCTGAGGCAGCCAGCAAGAGACAGGGAGGGTGGACTACTCTGTTCTCCAGGCTGGAGGGCTGGACCTGCTGCCCTGGCTAGGCTTGCAAGGGGAGGAAGAAGACAGATGGGGTGGGATCAGGCAGGCTCTGAGAGACAGAGACTCAGAGATAATGGCAGAAAGAGACTTGCAGAGACAGACAAAGGGAGCCCAGAGACAGCAAAAGGCAGAGACATCACTGGAGAGAGGGAGATGCAGGAAGGTGGAAGAAGACAGAGCTGGGCAGAGTCGTGGCGCCCACTTAGACAGACAAGTGGCAGGGAGGGACTGACTCCCAGACAGGCCCGACTGCCGGGGAGGGAGATGGTGTGCTGGAGAGCAGGAGGAAGCCGCAGGGGAATGACAGAGATGGATGGACGCGTGACAGGAGGAGATAAGCCTGAGGCAGGAGGCAATAGAGAAGCCGATAATAAAGGAAGAGGGACGAGGAACGGAGAGGCAGGCAGAACAACTCGGACTGCGAGGCCGAGCAGACAGCAGCAGGGGCAAGACAGGCCAGTACGAGGCCAAAGGCACCGAGGTCACAGAAGTCCTGAGCTGGCCCAGTCCTGAGCCCTTCCTCTTTGGTCTGCCCATCTGTGGCATGGTGTCACCAGCCTTGTACCAACATCCCACCACCTGGCCTCTTTCCCAGAACACAGAATCATCTAGACACAGACTCTCAGAAAAGAGACTGGTCGGAGGTCCCATGCTTCTTGTACCCCCAGGGACAGGTCTTGCCCAAGAAGGTACCATGAGGCAGGACCTGAAACAGCAGGAAGTCAGGCCTTGGGGATCCCAGGCCAGAGTTCCCTCCCCAGCCTCGCCCGAGTCCGACCACTCCTTGGTTACCCATGGAGGCACTGTCGGTACAGAGAGGCACACCTGTCCCCCGACCAAAGTGAACGAGAAGATGACAGAGCCTAAGATGGGGCCCCTTTACTTCCTTCTTCCTCAACGACAGGTCCTGTGTTGGGGTCCTGGGGATCCAAGGATGGAGCAGACAGCGTCTGGTGGAGAGATGGCCGAGAGCTGTCCCTTTTGGGGCTGTAACTGGGGAAGGCAGGCTCTGGGAAACCCAGAGTGGCCTGGGCCCCTGGGGGCAGGGAAGTGGCAGACATCTGACAGGTGACATCTCATTTAATCCCCACCATAAACAGATGAGAAGACTGAGGCCCCCAAAAGGAAAGTAACTTTGCCCTAACCACCACCAGCCAAACCAGGACTTGAACCCAAGCTGGAGAGCCTGGTGGAGGCCCTTCTGCCAGGGTGGAGGCAGCTGCTCCAAGAAGGGGGGTGATCCAGTCCTGCTCAGGGGCCCTTCCCAGGGGGAGGGTGGGGAGGGTCCTGAGCCCTGCCCTGGTCACCACTCCTCCCAGCACCAGACGTCCCCCTCCCATGTCAGAATGGGTGACAGGGCTTGGCTAAACTCTGCCAGGTGTCAGGTACTAATCTCTCCCTGTCTCTCAGTGCTAACTGTTCCTGGGGTTGTTAACACCGTCAGCAGCACCTGACAGCTGCTCTGGGTGCTCATGTGCCCCTGAAGGTGCCCCATCCACCCCCATCAGCCTCACTCTCTCCAGACTCCTGAGGGAGGAACAAGACAAGGACTAATTAAGTGCCTACTATGTGCCCCTAATGGTGTGAAGCACTTTACCTTCATTATCTCATTAAACTGCCCATGAGGGCTCTGAGGACTCACCCCCGTCTCTTTCAGCCTCTGGCCCCTGGCCTCCCTGCCTGCCCTCCCCCCATATCGCAGCACCCACCCTGGGAGCAGCCTCCAGGGCAGGGTGGCCCCATAGCAGTGGGTGCACATAGGGGCCTGGTAACTGGTAATCTGAGTCTCAGCTGCAGTGCCCGTGGTGGGGACAGTCCGGGAAGCAGGGGGAAGGTGTAGGGTCAGCAGGCGGCAGGCAAAAGGCGAGAGGAAGGGGAAGGGGAGTCAGGGGTCGGGGAGGCAGGGACGGCAGGCTGCTGCACACCAGCCTCGCTCCACATACACACACTGCATGCTGGGCCTGGGCTGCAGGCCAGAAGATCGACTAGCGGCGCCACACTCCCCTGGGCCCTGGTTCCTGGAAGGCGGTGCTGCAGGGATGAGCAATCCACTGACCACCTCCTAGTCTCCTCTTCCCAATGCCTGGAAGCTGCCTCCTCCATGCAGCCCCCAGGCTGATCAGTGTCATTGCCAGGGTGAGAGTCTGGGGGCAATGAACAGTGACCTGTCATCTCTTCCTCAGCCCAGCACTCTCCCTACTCCTTGGGAACCTGGTCCAGGTAGACAGGGGGTGCAAGGGCCTACATGGAGGCTCATGATCATACATACACATGTGTACGTGCGCATGTGTGTGCGTGCATGTGTGTGCATGCATAAGTCAGTCAGTAGAGCAGAGGAGATGCAAATACAAGATGTGAGCCAAACGACCTGGGTTCAAATCCAAGCTCCTCCATTATCTGGATGTGTGAGCCTGTGCAAGTCACTTAACCTCTCTGAGCCTCAGTTTCCTTATCTGTGCAGTGGGGTTACCAACAGTACCCAACTAATAGGGTGAATGAGGTTACACGTGCAGAACTCCGGCACAATGCTTGGCAGACAGTATTTTTTGACACAGAAGAGCCTTTGTTATTGTGACTGTGAGGGTATGTGCATATTTGTGTGTGCATGTATGCGTAAGTGTGCATGTATGCATGTGTAGGTACCCTTGGGAGGTCCAGGAGGGATTTTTGGTGCTCCAGTAAGGGAGTGTAGGCTGCTCCCTAACCCTCAACTCCCGTGGAATCTGGGCTGCAGCCGCACTCTCAGTTGGCCTCAGAAAAGGGGGACTTGCTGCACCCCCTGAAAAAACCCACCTGTGCTGGGCGAGGCTGTGTGGGGGAGATGGATGGCCTAGCGGCCACCCAGCAGAACTGGTGATTAGGAGGTTAACGGCCTAGCATCCGGAAAAGAATGGGAAGGAGGCTGAGCTGTGGGACTATCCATCAAAGCTGGCAGGCCCAGCAATGCTGCACAGCAGGATGGAAGAGCACCAAGGGGACAGCGGCGAGGTGGGGGAAGTGTGGACAAGCTAAGGGCCAGGCAGCCAGGCCCAGCCCAGCACTGACCTTTTCAGTAACCCTGAGTGAGTCACTGTTACCTTGGGACCTCAGTTTCTTCATCAGGACAATGGGGCTAAATGTCTCTTTCTGCCCAGGGAAGTTCCAGCCACAGCAAGCCCAATATCAGGCCCCAGGGCCAGTAAGAGCCCCAGAGAGAGTGTGAGGGGCTCAGAGACGCCCTTACCTCCTACAGGTACCCAACTCAGCCAGAAATCTCTGAGGGTGCAGAGTAAGAGGATATGGCAGGGTGTCGACTGGGAGCCCGAAGACCCAAGTTTGAATCAATTTCAGACTCCAATCTCTTGCTGACCTTAGCCAAGCCCCTGACTTCCCAGGTCATTCCCTGGATGCCCTCCCCCACTATCACCACCACACACACTCCCAGCCCATCCCACAGAGGCAGGAAGGGCCATAAGCACAGCCCTTGCCTATACAAATTTCATTCAAACTGAGGGCAAAGTCACGCATGGGCCCTCCCCACCTTTTGGAGGTGGCGGTTACCTGGAAAAATCCTGGCCAGCAAGTCTGGGGCAAGAGGTTCTAGCTGGGGTCTAGCAGGACCCTAGCAGAGCCCAAAGTCTCAGTCTGTCTCTAATGACCTCAGCAAGCTGGATCAAGTCACTTTCCCTCTCTGGGCCTGTCTTCCGGTCCCCAAAATCAAACAAGCAACCACAACAAAGACCTTCAGGAGCTCTTCTTGTCCTGGGGGACAAACTGTCAACTCCTCATTGCAGCCACTCCCTCCCAGTCCTTCCCAGCCTCCACCTTCCTATGCTTCCCACAGTTAGGCTGCACTGGACTTCCATCCAGCCCCCAACCCTCTGTATGTCTCACCTCTGGACTCATGCCTCGTAGGTCACCAGTTCACCTCTGGACCTCTGCCTCTCCACTGAAAAACCTCCTCCTCGTTCAACAGAGCCAGAAGCGGTATCAACCCCTCTGCAGAGCCACTGGCAGAGCCCCTGGCAGAGCTAAGCCAGACCCCCTTGCAGAGCCAGTAGTGGCCCCCACACATCTCTGGAGCCTAGACCAGGATGTGTCTGTGTCCCCATCAGACTCTGAGCTTGCGAGGGTGAGGGCTGGGCTGGGCCGGATTCCCAGGGTAGGGAAGAGGTGGGCAGCCCAGGGCCTCAAACAGGGATGGGGATCAGAGAAAATGGAAGAAGGAGAAGGAGGAGGAAGGGAGGGAGGAATGAAAGAGATAAGAGAGGAGGGAGGGACAGCAACAACTGTCCCCAAGGTCTCTTTGGATCTAACAATCTGAAGGAACTCTAGTCCCCTCCAGAGAGAGCCCCCATGCCCTGGTCCCTGCTCCATCCCCTGCTCACCTCCCCCTCCCTCCACTTTTGGCCCCAGCTCCTGTCACACACACCAGGACAAAGGCCCAGAGCCAAAGGGGTCTCTGGCCTCTGCCGCTGCACCCTGACTGGAGGCTAGGAACACGCCTGGTCGTCATAGAGATGCTGTGATGCTGTCATCACCAATTCATCGCCCGAGCCCTGGGAGGCCTGCAAGGTGTGAGGAGAGCTGGTCAGAGCTGATCAGAGTGGCCAGTGGGACAAGAGTCCTGGGGCTGTGGGCCTGGGGGAGGGTCAAGAATTAAACTCCATCACCCCAATCCAGCTGTGTCCTCCCCTCAGCCTCCCAATGCCCTGGAAGGAAGGAGGAGCACAGAACTTTCCCTAGGCTGTTCTGTACACCTACTGTGTGCCCAGCTCAGTCCACCTCAGAGGTGGTGGTCAGTGAAGGCCAGGACATGAAGCCTCACACCCCAGCGTCTGTGAGCAGGTGTCCAGGCCCTGCTGTTCCCAGTGGGGCAGGGAGATGTCCCTCCTTAACGTCACAGGGGCTGAGAAGGGGTGGAGGGATGGGGAAGGAGGTGAGCCCATATGTTGTGCCATCTCCAGGCAGGCAGGTGCCAGGTATTCCTAAAAAGTAACTCATTCAATCCTCCCAGAAAACCTACAGGGTTGGAATTATTACTCCATTTTACAGATGCCTGGATGTTCTCTCTGCCTAAATCTTCCCAGTCAATCCCATCCCCTCCTCCAGGAAGCCTTTCAAGATGCCTCACCCCACACTCATCCCCACTCCTCTGAACTCCCAGTGATGGTGGATGAGGGTCCTGGTCTCCCCAGTCAGACCGGACTGCTGGTTCCTCCTTCTCCCACCTGGGGTTGCAGAGGGCTCACAGGGCGGACCCTCTCCTCCCAGCTACCCTCCCAGCAACTGGAAGACCACGCCCATTAACACAGTCTGGAGCTGTCCGTGGTCCTGAACCCTCCCAGTGCGGCTTTTGCCTGTTGGAAGTCACCTGTTCCTCAGCCTGGGGGAGAAAGGCCAGACTCCACCTGTGAGGCACCCCTGCCCTCCTCTCACCTAGTTCTTTCATTCACAAAACCTCAAAACAAGGAACCCATTTGGAGCAGGAGAATGGGAATGAAACTAACATGCATTCGCTCAACAACCATTTATTGAACACCTACTACGTGTGGCCCTGTGAATGGAGGTTGGGATACAATAGTGAACAAAACAGATCTATCTCCAGCCCTTTTGGAGATTTTGGTCCTGTAAAGTCAGCACTGGGGTTTGCTTTACACACATTAACCCAGTTGATCCTCACAATATATATGAAGGTGGATATTATTATGCCCATTTTACAGAGAAGGACACTGAAGCTTGGAGTGATAAAAGAATCTGCCCAAGGCCACACAGCTAGTAACCAGTAAAGGTAGGACTGAAACCGGGATGTGTCAGACCCCAAGTCTCATTCTTGCTCCAGTCCTGGGTGGGGAAGGGAGTCACAGACCTAGTCTCTGCCCTCCAAGAGCTTATAATCTAATTTACTTGTCCCAGTTCTCCAGTAAGCACCACTGGCAAGTGCTCCTGGAGTCTGCTCTGAATCCCTCCTGCTGCAGCTCTGACTTGGCCTCTCTTTGTTGGGACTTCAGTGGGGCGGAGGATCAGCTTTCATCTCCTTGCAGACACCTGGGGTGCTCCTATGAGCTCCCAGCCCTTTCTCCACCCCCACCTTGCACAGAGGCCTCCTTCCACAGGAGGGAGTGAGGTGTGTGCTCTAAAAATACCTTAATCCCTCCCTGCTCGCGCTCTAATTAAGCTGAGTGAGTCACTACTTTAAGTAATTTATTGCTAGTTACATAATTGCTTTAATATTTGGTTCTAGAACTGGGGAACAAAAGTGCCCCCCTTCTTTTCAGGGAATTGCTAATCCACTGAGGGGTTTATGGCCCCTGCTGGGGGGAGACAGAGAGAGAAGTGAAATCATCTTGGACAGGCCCCTGCCGAGGTCTGGACCAACGCATGGCCATTTCCACCATGGCCGCAGGGCACACCTGAGCTGAGGAGGGGCAGGTTTGTGGGCACCAACTCTCTACTCTCTGTCACCCACTCTGGGGATTTCTGAGGTCACCACTGCCAGCTGGCCCAGCCCTCAGACCTAGAGCCTACCCTCAGGAGACCATGGCCTGAGCATCCCTTCCCCAGAGGCCTCATTGCCTCTGCCAGTCCACAGGAATCAAGGCCCAGAGAGGTCGAGCAGTTCCTTGGTGTCTCCCAGCACATCAGAGTCAGCCCCAGTCTATGTGCCAGGTTGTCAGCTCAAGGAAAACCAAGAACGTCTCTCAGCCCCATAAGAAGTCACCCCCAAAGGGGATTAACTGCAAAAGGCACAAGGGAAGTTCAGGGGGATGATAAAAATATTCTTTTCTTGATTGAAATGGTGTTTATATGACTGTATATAGTTACCAAAACTCATTGAATCATACACTTTAAATTGGTGCTTTTATTGTATGTAAATCATACACCCAATAAAATGGATGTAAAAAAATAAAAATACATTTTAAAAAAGAAGTCACACCCCCACCTTCTGGGTCTCCACAGCATAACAGCTGTGCAGGGTTGACAGCCATGCAGAAACTGAGAGGTGTAAAGAGCCAGCTAGGGAGGACACATAGTAGGTACTCACACAGCAGATGTTTGTTTCACTCCTTTCCGATTAGCAAGGACTCACTAGGCACCTCCTGGGTGCACTTGCACATCCCTGATCTCATCAGCTCTCTCCCAACTCTCACACAGCCCAGAGAGGGAGCGGAACCTCGTGCCAGGTGCATTACACACTTTGTCCCATTGAATCCTTGCAGCAGCGCTAATGAGGTGGACTCTATCACTGTTCCTCAAAAGAGGGAACAAAGGTGGCAGAACTCGCATAGGTCCTGCAACTAAGAGTGGAGAAACTGAGATGTGAACCAGGAGACAGTCCCCAAGGCTCATAATCACTCGCCTCTATCCACCTCTTTCGCCACACTAAGCAGCACAGGTTAGCAAGCCAACGCACAGAGGACATGTCTCTGACCCCCAGCCTTAAATAATGAGGTTTTCACTAGGCTTAGAAGTAGAGGCTGGGTACATCCAAGCAACGAAGACAAGTGAGCATGTGTGAGCTCAGAGAGGTGGCAAGAGGCAGGCCTGGCTTTGGGAAGGAGGGAACTGGGTCAGGCAGCAAGCCTGGAAGAAAGACAAAAGAAATCAGACAGAGTCTGAGAAAATGAGGCAGAGGGCATCTGGCCTCTACTCAGGGCATCAGGGCATCAGGCCCTGAGCAGCAAGGGGCCCTCACTGCTATTCTTGACTCACACCCCCTCAAATTTGTCTCTGCCCAGTTTCTCGGCCCTAATCGGCCATTCACAACCACAGTCACTACTTCACGGGGCACAGGCAAAAAGCTTTTACCCCTAAACTTGTCAAAGACTCGTTGGAAAACACTTAATGATGCCATGTGGCAGGAGACAGCTCTGAGGTCGGGGAGTATAGAAAGGCCACCAAGATCTGAAGAATGATCAGAGTTAGCCAGGTGAAGGGAGGGGGCATCGAGGGGTGTTCCAGGCAAAGAGAACAGCATATGCAACAGCCCAGAGGTAAGAGACACTGCGTAGGTCAGGAAGAAAAGGTGGCTCAGTCCAGTTACACAACGTAGTCTGTGTCTACACCGAGTGTGAGTGTTTCTGTGGGTCTGCACCATGCGTGTGCTGAATCCACGTGTGTGTTGCATGTCTGGGTATGTACAGCCTAGGTTGTGTGTACAGGTGTTGAAGTTCATTCTGTTTCTTTTGTTTCTAGGTCAATTTTTAGATTTATCTTGTGTCTGTTTCTCTGTGTATATTGATGTCCGTGTCGTGCGTATGGTGTGTCTCTGTGTGTGTGCACTATGGTCTGCTTATTTGCATGTGGGCTTCTGCCTGTTGAGTTTTTCTGTTTGTGTGTGTTTGTTACACATGCCTGTATGTGTGTGGCTGGGACACTTGGTCCCTTAGCTAAGGCAGCCGGGGCCAGAGAAGCCCAGGGCAGGCGAGGGGGTCAGGGGAGGGGGAAGGCGCTGGAGCTGGACTGCAGGTGCCCACAGTAGCACCTAATGATTGTCAAGCACTTAGTGGGGCAGATGCTGCACCAAAGATGCTAATTAACACTGATAATGAGTCAGCAGCCTGAGGCCCAGCAGAGGCTGAAAGTGGGTCCCCACTGGCACCCGGCACTCAGATGAGCCGGCTGGGCTGAGGCCCCTAATCCCCCCAGCAACAGGAGGGGGCCATCTCACTGACTCATCTCCCAGGGAGGCCGAAGGCCCAGGCTCTGGACAGGAAGAAGGACTGAGATCAAACTCCAGGATGAAGGTCTTAAAAGAGAGGACTTTGATTAGACTTGGCAGTGGACAGGTCGTAAGTGTTACTAAGAGATGAGGTAGCAGTGACACAGTTCTGCTCTTGGGGGCTATGGTCTGAGGGAGTGGCCTCTGGGTGCCATGGATGGGCGCTCTGGATAGTGGGAGCCACAGGCAGGATGAGGCAGGGAGGGATGCCCCTGGAGGGGGATCTAGAGTTGCCACACAGAGCCTGCCCGGTGGCACAGTGGTTAAGTTTGTGTGCTCTGCTTTGGCAGCCCAGGGTTCGTGGGTTCGGATCCTGGGCACGGACCTAGCACCACTCATCAAGCCATGCTGTGGCAGGCATCCCACATATAAAATAGACGAAGATGGGCACGGATGTTAGCTCAGGGCCAATCTTCCTCAGCAAAAAGAGGAGGATTGGCAGCAGATGTTAGCTCAGGGCTAATCTTCCTCCAATAATAATAATAATGATAATGATAATAGAGCTGCCACACATCCCTGCATTGGTGGGGGGACACTGGGGAACTAGGGCCATAGCTCAGGCAGGTGAGCTGGGAGGTGGGAGCTGTCACTCTTCCCCTAACCTGTCTACACAACTCACGTGTCCTCAGCCACCCCGATGCATCCTTCTTACCGCTCACCTGGGTCTCCACACCAGCCTCCTCACTGGCGCCTCTAACTCACCCTCCACTTGGAGCTTTCTAAACCCAAAGCTAACCATGGCCTGAAAGAGATTCTTCAGCAGCCCCAGTGCTGCCCAGACGGGGAGCTGGATGGTCACGGCAGCAAGTAGCTCCAGCCCAACAGTAGACGACTAGGGGCACGTGAGTGCACTCAGAAAGCACTGGTGGTGCCTGAGCACGCACCAGGCCTCAGGGAATGTGACAAGGTGGTGTTCAGAGACAGGGCCTGGCTTCTGACTCTAGCTCTGAGACCAACCAGTTGTGTGACCTCGGGCAAGCCGGTACCCTCTCTGGGCTTCAGCTTTCCATCATCCATTTGTCCCTCCAGAACCCCACTCTTTCCTGCTGTGCTCTGTGTCCGGGAGGCTGACTTCCAGTGCTGCTTCACTCAGAGCCCTCGCCCTCTGGCCTCCAGTCGGGTTCTGCCAATGAGGGCAGGAGAGCAGAGTGAGAGAGGGCTCGGGGTATTTACATCCTCACCCACCCCGCTCCTGTGACAGCTGCTGTCAGGCAGCCCCTCATCCACGACCCTGGCTCTAGGATCTGGAGCACCCTCCTTGCCCCTCAGGTCTCTTGGGTGCTAGTCCTCAGTACCCTGACAGGGTCTGTTGGTTCCCTTACCCTGCCCCACCTCCGTAATAGTTGCTTCACCAAACTGCCTTCAGTTAAACCATTTGAGTGGGTCACCTGTTTCCCCTCTACAAAACAAGCCTAGGTCCTTGAAGGAGAGTTGAGGTGATTAAACAAGGTAATTTGAAAAGATCAAGGGCACTCCGTAAACATTAGTTCTCTCCATTCAGCCCCCAAACCCCACCCCACTTGGAGCTTTGAGATAACTGAATTCTCTGGCATCAGAAGAACGTGATACTGGGCTGCCTGCTTCTCTCCACTCCTACCCCAATTCCTGCCCAGGCCCCAGCACAGGAAGCGTCCACCCCTGCCCCACCCAGAGCCCACGTCTGAGCCCCCAGCCAGGGGCCTCCCACCCTAGAGTCCCCCATGTCTCAGCACAAAGGAAGCTGCCTGTGTATCTGTCTGTCTGCTGTCTGCTCCCTCCCGGCCAGTGCTGAACCAGCACAGCCGCTGCAGACTGGCCCAGTACTACCCATTGCACCCCCAGCCCCACCAGAGTGTCCTCGCAGGCAGCCCCCTGCTTCCAACCCCAAACCTCCAGGATGACAAAGTTCTCTCCAATTCCCCAGAGAAGGGGATCTCCCTGCTTCCAGCTAGACCATCTAACTCCACACCCTTCCACGGCCCAGGCCGCCAGGGGGAGTAGTCTGGGGCTCAAACCTCCCCAGGGCTGAGGCGTGTCCTTCTCTGGCCCCTGCATGGCAGTTTCAGCTTGAACAGACTTCAAGAGAGTTTGCACCCCACTTCCCTGCTAGGGCAGGAGTCTCTCCTGCAGCCTCCTTAACCAGGTTGCCCAGCCCCTGCTCACACCTCCCCGGCCCATGGACAGGGAGCTGCTCCATCCCTCCTAGGCAGCCCCTTCCCTCTTGGACTGCACTGCCTCCCTCACACTGAGCCAAGCCGGACCTGCAGGACGCCCCTACAACCCCAGCGCTGCCTCAGTACCAACAGCCCAAAGAGAGATTATAGGGAAAGCTTCGAATGTTAAAACAGTAGAAACCTAAAAAAGCATCTGATGCAAAGATGAAGAAATTGAGGCTTTTAGAGGAGGCCCCTCCCCTGGTCCCACCCACTGCTGGGTTCCTCTCCATGGAGTCTCCCTGCTCCACGGAATGACAGACTTCACAAGTTCCTGGGAGGAGTCTCGAGTCTCGAGTCTCGCAGCAGGCAGCAGCTCTGGCAGAAACCTCAAAGGCAGCATCTGAGGCCCGGGAGGAGTGGAAACGCCCAGGTGCAGGAGGTGGCCTCCTGCCCCAGACTTGGATCTCTACTTCGAGCTCCCCACGTGCTCCAGAGGCTGGAGGCAGCGAGGCCTTTCAGGCCAGACACACTCCTCTCTCTGCTCCAAGCCCTGCCATCTCACCCTAGGTCCTGCTGTGTAACCTTCAGTTAATCACTACCACTCTCTGGGGTTCAGCATTTGCATCTACACAAGAAGACTGGACCATGAGTCCCTGAAACTCTCTAGTGGGATGCAGGTGTGGCCACTGAGTTCCCAGGGAGAACAGAACCTAGTCACCTCTCAGCCACGTCCAGCATCTCAATCTGATAGCCCAGGATCCTGACTCGCCCAACCTGAGCCTGAACACAAAGAGAGCCTGTTCCTCCTAGGGCCCTCACTGACTAAGAGGGGTCCGAGGTTCCCCTGAGGGAAGCTCAGTCCCACACATGATGGTCCCTTCAGCTCAAGTCCACACACATCTTGTCTACCTCCAGGCAGGTGGGACCCAGGAGAGAAAGTGTTGAGCGGCTAGACCTTGGGCGTGGCCTTGCTGGGTCAGCAGAACAGGGGTATGTGTCTTCACACACATTCACCCATCCATGTTCTCACACTCGAACGTGGACACCCATGTACACAGAGGTGCATACCCACACATTTTACTAGAACATATGTACATAACACTCTGCACATAGGCACACACACACCAGCCACATTCACATGCACATAACCATTTACTGATAAATCAGGCATAAAAATGGACACTCACATGTTCACAATATGAATATACCTACACTTTTATACAAACACTGATCCACATACTCTGTCTCAGAACCATATACACACGGGCACAAGTGGAAGCTCACACTGAGGCGTGCGCACACACACACAAAGAAACACAGATAAGCCAACCACCTTCACCTCCAGCTCAGTATCAAGCAGATCACGATCCAATAGAAAGCCAGATCCCGCTGCGTTGTCACTCTAAATCCATTCCCAAATCGAATCCCGTCCAAGAACTGGGAGGAGAACATTTCTTCTCTCCTGGCTTAACACCAATTCTCAACCTGGAATCAGGTCTCTGGAGTTGGCTAGGGCCCCTCTTAGCCTCATAACCCAAGGCGCCCAGCCCCTGCCTTCTGTCCCTCGAGCCCAGCTGCTCATCTGCTGAGATGTCTAATCATCCACGTCGTGCCTGGCCTTTGCCATCTGGAACAATAATCCAGGGAAAGAGCAGGAGCTTTGGGGGCAGATGGAACTGTGCATCAGGCCTGGCTCCACCAGTCACTGGCTGAATACCTCTGGGCAAATCATTTCCCCTCTCGGATTCTCTGTTTCTTCATCCAGAAAACTGCAGTCCCTTGGGTTTGTGGTGAGGATTAAATGAGATCATAGATGTGAAAACAGTGCTCTGGAAGCTGTAAACTTCTGTGTGAATGTGTGAAGAGCCATAATTATGGCTTAATCCTTTTATCCCTGCCCCCACCCACACCCCTCAACACACAGCAGGCTGAGGGATCCCCAAGGGAAGGAATGGAGGCTGCTTCACCTCTGTGCCCCGCATATCCCAGCACCCACCAGGGCCTGCCCCCACCAGCCCCAGCAGCAGGGTCCGGATTTGGATCCAAGGAGGCAGGACAACCTGTACTACCGAAATTCACGCTGGACTACAACTCCCAGAATGACTCACAGACTGCCAGAAGGGCGTGGCCACAGGCTTAAACCCTTCCTCCTCAAGCCCTTTCCTCCATTGTATTCTCTGGGGATTCATCTCAGACCAGACAGGGCAGCCTAGGCAGGAGGTCACATGTCTCTGAGGCCCCTCGGTCCCTCCCACAGAGCATCCACACTTCTCACCATTCCCACTACCACGGCTCCATCTCAAACCTCCTTGTCTCTCCCACACGATGACAGCTTCTGGGCTCCTAGCTCTGGTCTCTCCCCCTCCCGGCCCCCACTGAATCTTTCTAAATGTGTAGGTGAGTGTGGGTGGCTCATAATGGTAGCAGCTAACCTTTACAGGCACCTGCTGCATGCCTGGTGCTAAGCTATCCACTTCCAGATTGTTCACAGTCATCCTGCCAGGAAAGTATTATTATTCCCACTCTGCTATTCACGTGGAGCTCAGAGAAGTTAAGTAAGTTGCCCAGGACCACACAGCAACAGAGTAATGGTGCTGAAACTTGAACCTATGCCAGTCTGCCACCTTCTCTCTTCTATTTTCAAAGCTTTCTCTGAACCCAGGATAGCTATCCAAAGAGTGAGAGCCCAGAGGCCCCTAGGTCCACACATCATATCAGCAACTTCATCATTGGATAGTCCTCCCATATGTCTGACTTAAGTCCCTTCTGTGCACCAAGCCCTAGTTGCCTTCTGTTTTTCAGGTAGGGCAGTGAGAAGGGTGACTTCAGGGACTTCAAGAAGTGGGTCACATCACTGGGGACCTGGCCTTTCCCAGGGAGCGGACAGCTGGGAGATAAATGTGTTGAAAACATCCCTGTTACTAAATATATCAACTTCCCAAGCGGATGGGGGTGCTGACAGGGAGCCTGTGGCCCGCGCCCTGAAGGCCACAATCTTGTGGCTCAGACAAGCTAGGGCACTCAGAGCAGCACACAAGGCTGCTCCGGCCCCGTCCTGGGGCCTGGGAGGCCAGCATGGAAGGGGATGATGTCTCATCCTCCCAGCCAAAACTGCCGAGCCCAAGCCAGCTGATTTGCATATTACTTTGCATTCATTTGCATGCCAGAAAAAGGGGCCCACATTTTTTAGTTGCGTCCTCTCCTCCATTTCCAGGGCCTCTGTTCACAGTATACCCTACTCTCATGCAAGGAGGGGGCCCTCAGTAGGCCCTGCTGGGGGCACTCAGAGAGACCAAGAGGTTGCAAATTTATGACGATGCCTACACATCAAGGCTGTTAAGGGACACCTTGGCAGCAGAAAGTGCCTCCTATGATCTAACTTCAATTCCCTTGCTCCTCTCCCGCTCGATCTGTGCCCAGTCCTTCCCCAACGCTTGCACTTCATGCTTAGGCCACTTTGCACTCCTACAGTCCTCACACAAACAAAACCATGCTAGTGCTCACCCCAAGGCCTTTGCACATGGTGGTCCCTCCTCCTAGAGCTGTCCCTCAATTCCGCCTGGAGAAGCGACTCTTCCTTCTGAGGCCAGCCCCAAGGCCCCTCCTCTTAAATGTCTTTCTCTGACCCTGGCAGAGACAGGAAAGGCTTCCCTCCACGTGCTCATTGGCTCTGTCCGTCTCCCCGCAGGGCTGCCATGTTTGGTTGGGCACAACCCAGTGAATGGCAGCTGAGTGCAGGAAGAAAGGAACACATCCTGACCCTACCCCTGCCTCTGAGCCCCTCCAGTCCCCTCTCCCTGGACGATGTCATTCACCTGCAGGAGGAGCAGGGATGGAGGGTGTCTCTGCCTCCAACTCCCCCTCCTGTCCTGGGAGACTTCCCTCTCAGGCCTAGCTCACTCTCTTGAAGCCAGGAGATTCCATAGCTGCTCCAGGAAGTTCTTCCTATTGTCTAACCTCACTCCCTTTGCAGGTTGCGCCTGCCTCTTTATCATTATTTTTGGAGTGTTTGCGGACTGTCCCATCTCAATTTTACCATCTGTAGGGGGAATAAAGGCTGCTCATCCCTCCCCACTCTTTGCCCAGGATGTGTTCAAACTATTATGCCCCAACCTGGCCCTGCTTAGGAGGAAGGCCAGTGACCCAGGATGGAAGGACGGAGAAATGACACAAGGCCAGGCTGGGTAGCTGGAGTAGCTGGGCCCTGCAGAGGAGCCCAGGGCAGATTTAACCCAAGAGAAGGGCTGCCTAAGAGGGAAGGGATGAGCATCCTGTCCCTGGGGGAATGTAAGCAGGGCTGGATAGATCTGTGGGCAAGCTGCAGAGAAGAGTGAAGCAACTGCTAGAAGGCAGCCCAGATGCTCTTCGTGTCCTCTCCTCCTCGGAGGCTGCATTGAGCCTGGGTGCCCAGCCCTGTGCTGTGAAGCACGAGGAGGTGGCTCCTGCCTTTGAGGAACTCCTTGGCTGGTTAGGTAAGGAGCTCACACACAGGAGATATAATAGGGGAAGGCTGAGTCTGACCCGCACTCTTGATCTTGTACTATCAGGGAGAAAGACATCAGGGTGGGACATGGGGTCAGAGGGAGGGGGACCCAAGGAGGCCTTCCTTACAGGAGGCTTCCTATTCAAAAGCCCTTCACCAGCTCCAGCTCCCTAATCCTATGAGGAAAAGTCCAAGCCCCTTAGCCTGGCACTTGAGACCCTACAGCATCTGGCGCCTTCTGCCTTCTCTTCCTCTTCTCAACACCCTTCTCCCTCCTGCCAACCCCAACTCTTTCTGCCCCTTGAACCCTTGAACATGCCGCGCTTTCTCACATCTACCCACCTTTACACACTGCTCTCTCTGCTCTGCCCTACCTGGGCAAGTCCTAGCCATCCTTCAAGATCCAGCTCTAATGTCTCTTCCCTCGGAGGCCCTGGCTTGGTGTGGGCTGCCACAGTCCCCAGAGCTCCCTCTGCACAGCACTGTTCACACTGTGGGGCTGTACGTTTGCACTTCTGCCTCCTTCATCAGACTGGGCACTCCCTGAGAGCAGGGTCTGGGTCAGCGTCCACTCTGTGTCCCCAGGGACCAGCCCAGTGGGCACCAAGCAGGCACTGGGGAGTCCTTGCTGAGTAAATGAATGAATAAAGGAATGGATGAATGCAGGAATGGAAGTGTGCAAGGTAGGCCTAAGCAGCAGAAGCCAGAGGAGTGCAGGCGTGAGCTGACAGCAGCACGGCTGAGGGTGAGACTCCCAGTCCATTAAGACTGAAGCAGGGTACTGCTGGGAGCTCTGCCTCCCCCATTTGGCTAGATCCCAGCCAAGCCATCAGTAGCCCCCGGGGACAGGAGGCTGGAGTGGGAAGCAGGAAGAGTGGCAGGAGCTGCTCAGTGGGTAGGGGGAGTGGGGGGTGCAGGGAGCATAAAGGCAGTTAACCCTCCCTGAGCCGGCCCAGCTCAGGCAGGCAAGAGGTCCCGTGCGGGGCCTGGGGGAGGAGGAGACTGAGGCTCAGGGCTGATGAAGAGCTTCAGCCCCAATCTCGTAGCCAGAAGAGGGTGACAAAGCCCTAGGCTCAGTTTCCCTGTCTGGGAAGAGATGGCTCCATGATCTCCAGCCCTCTGCACCCTGGCTGGAAACCCCACAGGGGTCTCTCCACTACCTTACTTGCCTGAGCCTTCCAGGAGTTTCCTTCCCGACATCCTGACCCTCTGAGGTCCTCCCACCGCACCCCCCACCCAAGTCCAAGCCTGGGCCACCTCGATGCTCCCTTCCCATCCTCTTTGCCGAGCCCTCCAACCTCTCCCTTCAGAAAGTCCCTGGTCTCGTCTGCCCCTTGGCCCACTTGGCCCAGACCTTACTGATGCCCACATCAGCCTGGCCTCCACGCCCCCATCTCTCTCATCCAGTTCAACCTTGACAGTGCCACCTGAGGCAGCTTTGTAAAACCCGTATCTGAGTATGTCCCTCCACTGCCTAAAACCTTCCTGGACTCCCCAGGGCCCTCAGGACACAGCCCAAGAAGCCTGGAGTTCAGAGTCCCGCAGGATGTGGCTCCTGCCTACCCCTCCAGCCTCCTCACTCCTCCAGGCACATGCCTGATCCCAACCCAGGGCCTCTGCTTATGCTGCACCCACCCCACCCCCCACCTGTTAGCTCGATCCTGGTCTTTACTGCTTAATTATTCTCAGGCTATTTTATGTCTAGGAAGCTTAGGAGGCCCGAGAGGGCAGAGCCATTACTGCCTATTTCTTTTCTGCATCTCCCCACAGGGTGTAGAATGAAATGTCCTGGGCTCACAGAGGTGGTCACACATTCAGCCACCTCCACCCTGCCTCAGGGGGCCACAGTGTCCCAGCTGTGTCCTCAACCACAAGGGAAAGAAAACAGCCACCCACACCCTTAGATGAACACACACATATAGACACACACACGCACACACCAGCATCAATACACACACCCACGCCAGAACACTTATGTTGACACAGACATCCACATCCACACCCACACGTACAGCAACACTAATATCCACACACTAACAAATAAACACACCAAGACGAATGCACATGGAAACAAACATGCTCAATATTGAGTCCCTCTATTTTGCAGACACAGTACACATATTAACATGCATGTCAACATACACACTCAAACTAACACACATACACACTCCACACGCAGATGAACTCTCGCAGGCACACTGGGATGCTCACACACGCTGAACGACGGCTGCACACCCAGCCACCAACTGGTCCCTCTACACCCCAGGTGTCCTCTTGCACCCTACACACACTCACATACACATACCCTCACGCAGCCTGGTACAGACCTGCACCTCCACAGAATTGGAGACACCTGTCACTTGCCTGCCACCTCGGCAGCCCTCAGACAGTGGAGGGGCACTGCCACTGAACCCCCTCCACTCACCTGCACATGCATCCCCGTGCACGTGGGCACACGTGAGGCTGGCCTCATTCCAACCGGCTCCATGGTTCTCTCTGGGACAGGTGCTTTACGGTAAAGTTCCCAAAACTGGCGGCTCTGAATCCCAATCTCAATCCCATACAATCCCACAGAGGGCAGGCTCCCAGACCCTCTTCGGCTCCAGGGCCACTCTTATTCATTCATATGCACGTTCCCTCTCTCTCTCTCTCACACACACACACACACACACCACACAGGGACACGCCCCGGGGTCCCAAACATCATCCCTATCCAGGGTCCTGAGTCAATCTAACAGCCCTCCTCAGAGCTCCTTGGAACGCTCCCACAGACCTCCCCCACCCCAGCCCCTGAAGGAATGATTCAGATTCATTACAAACCCCTCCCCCAGCTACCAGCCCCCTCTATGGGATCCCAGCCCCATCACCCGCTAGGTTGATGCTAGGCACCCCCACCCTACACAGAGGCCCCCCAGGCTACACTCCAGGCAACCAAGCGCCCAGGAGCAGGATCGATCCTCCCACGTGGCTCAGCTCCACACCAACCCCAGCTCCTTGGAGGGACTCCCAGGACCCTGTCCATGGCATGTCCTGCAGCTGCTCACCCGGACCCCAGCCCCTCGATAGTACTCACGGCTCAGCCGGTCGTGCTGCCGGGTACTGCTGGCTCCTGCAGAGGATGGAGTGGCCGCATGCCTGCCCCATCGCTCCTCATCGTCTGCCTCCCCAGCCAGACTAAGGTGGCACCTCACCCTGTCCACCCTGCCTGGGGTTCCAGGCAGAGCACCTGGCCCAGCAGGCACAGGGACCCAGAGCAGCAGCCTGCCCCCCCACCCCCCCGACTCAGCCTGGACTTAACACCCCAATCCAGCCCTGCTACCCCAGCTGCTCCCGCCTCTCCCTCTCCGGCTGCCACTGCCTCTGCCGCTAGGCTGGCTCTGGGAGGAGGTTGGAGCAGGTCTGATAATGCAGAAGGGGGAGGGAGGAGGGAGGAGGAACAGAGAGGCCCAGACAGAGAGGGAGAGAGGGAGGGAGGGGTAGAGAGAGACTGGCTGGGAGAGAGGAAAAGACTCACACACAGAGGGAGAGACTGAGAGAGAAACAGACAGACAGGAAGGGAGAGAGAAACACATGAAGAAGGATAGGAGAGAGGGATCGGAGGCCCATAGAGATCAAGATGGAAACACCAAGAGATCAGAGAGGCATAGGGAAACACACACATACACAGAGGAACAAAGGGAAAAAAAGTGGAGACAAATGGAGACAGAGAGGAGTAGCCGATAGAGGAGCTAACAGAGAGGGTAATGTTCATGGGCTAGGATGGGATCTGCGGATGAGGGGCGGGTAGACGGGACCACAGCCCTCTGTGACCCCAAGAGAGAGTCCCTCAGGGCAGGGGGGACACTCCTGTGCCCTCCTCAAGTATGGAAGGGCCAGGCCTCCAGGCAGAATTAGCTCCTCTGGGCTCCCTCACTAGGTTTGCATCATGTTCCCAACATGGAGTTGGGTAAACAGGAGGTTCAGAGGGCTTTTGCTGATGGTCTTTGGATTCAGAGCCTTGTCACAGTGTCCACCTCTTGGTGACTCTGCGTAGCTGGGACACTCTGGGAGCTGATGCTGGAACACAGATTTCTACTAGGAGTTGTGGCCACACAGGCTGCAGCATACTCCACATGGCCTTCACTGTCCACAAGCTACAGACATGGGGGATGGCCTGCGGCACCTCTGCCCTGTCCCCAGAGGGCACTCCTCAGGAAGGAGCCTTAACCCAAAGGAATGGGGACATACTAGGCAATGGGACAGGTAGGGAGTTGTCTCAGCAGAGCTCCTGTTGGATGTAGGAGAAAAAGCTCCACACTTTCAGGCAGAAGATGGAGGTTCAAGTCCGGGATCCGCCAGTAACATACTCATTCATTCATTCACAAACACCTACCGCTGGCTAACCTCGTCAGATATGACTCAGACTGCTCCTTGCCTTGGAGAAGCACTCAGGGAAGGGGTGGGACTTGCAGTGTGACAGAGGGAAGCACAAGGTCTGTAGTGCCCAGAGGGGGCCCTTGACCAAGTCAGGGGGTAGTGAGCATTTCCAGAAGAGAGGATATCAGCTGGGTCTTTAAAGGCAAGGAGGGGACCCCAGGAGAAGGGGGTGTATCCCAGGCTAGACGAGCTACATGTAACCTGACCAGTAACCCCACCTCTCTGAGCTGTGGGGGGAATAACTCCTGCCACACACCAGCTCCAGACAGAAAGCCCTGAGACTGAGTGGAAACCTGACCCCTGCTGAGCGCATGGGGATGCAGTCGTTGGGGGGTGGACTGGAATGACCGAGCTGGTGCAGGAGGCCTGTCCGGGCTAAGGGCTACAGAAAGCAGTTGTCTCATGGCTTAGCAAGTGTCAGGAAAGAAAATAGGAGAGAGCCTTTCCTTCCCACTGTGGCCCAAGAAGGTAGAATTTTAGATCTCTGGAAGCTCTGGGCAAACTGTTTTCTCAGCCTGACCCATCCCTGGGACTCGCTGCTCCACGCCTGCCGGCTGGGAAGCCATTCTGGGAGCTCAGACAGCCCAGACCCTGGACCATGTCCAGTCTTGGCCTCTCACAGCTCCCCTTCATGCCCTGAGGAGCCTGGCAACAAGCAGCTGAGTCAGAGGAATCAAAAGATGGCACCTCCTGGGCGTGCCGAGAACAGGTGCGTGGAGGCCTCACCTGGCCCTCAACCTCCCTTCTGCCCTCCCACTCTGGAAGCCACGGTGGAGACCTCATCTTCAGAAGTCTCCTGGGAATATACTCAAGCAAGTCAGGTGGGAGGGAGGGTCTCCTCCCCATCACAATGCCACACCAGACTCCACAGTTGTCCCAGAAGTAAGAAGTCTACAGGTACCAGGTGCGAGATCCAGGATACTGGGTACTTCAGGACTTAGAGACAGGCAGGTGGAAGTTCAAATCCCAACGCTGCCATGTGTCCTGGGTAAGTTATCTAACCTCTCTGAACTTCCATTTAGTTTTCTCATCTGAAAGATGGGGTCACAAATTCCAAGCTCGAAGAGTTGTGAGGTTTGGGGAACGTCTGTGAAGTTCCCAATAAACAGCATGCTCCTCCCCTCCCCTCCCCTGAAGAGGTTGAATTGATGGGGCTGAGGGAGTAACAGCCCCAAATGCTGGGGTAGTGGCTCCTTTCGGGCAGTGCCGGGAGCGGGTAGGTGCAAAAAGGGAAGAGGGCCCGAGACTCTCCAGGCCTGCTCTTCCCTCCTCCACCTCGAACTGGCCTGCATGCAAGACCAGCCTGTGCAGAAACCAAAGGCCCAGAGCGATTAGAGCGAAGCCCCGCCCCGCCGCAGGCCCCGCCCCCGGGCCCTCCCCCACCCGGACGCTCTCCAGGGTGCTGATCTGTGCGTGCCCTGGTCCACCACCCCGCAGCCAGTCAGCAGACAGTTTTTTGCTAGCTGGGAGCCGGAGGGAGGTGAGATGCTCCTGGGAGGTGGGTGGCTGCCCAAAGCGATGGGAGGATGCAGCTTCTGGGATCCAGCCTCCGCCCTGCGCCCACCGCTTCGCGAGGACTGCAGGCCCCACAGGCTCCAGCTACCTCCTCGTGGCCAAAGAAGGAGGCTTCTTCTCAGCGTCCCCCACCCCGCCGCCTCCTCCGAGGCTGTTTCCCTCCCACCTTCCAGACAGCCCCTCCTGTGGCTCATCCTATCTTCATTCCCTCAATATGGGTGTTCCACACAGGAGCACCGGGCCCTGTCTCTCCTCATTCTCCACCCGACCTCCATGGAGTATGGAGCCTTCCCCCAACAGACCAACAACTCCAAGTACCCCCCTGCCGCCTAAACACCTCTCTGGAGCTCCGGATGTCCAGTCCAGGCTGCCTCCTGGACATCTCCTCTGGGGACATCCCATAGTCTCCTCGCACTCAAATATTCAACATCCATCACATCTTTTGTCTCTATCCAAGGCATCAGCACATTTTTAATTCCCAGTCTGGAAACTTCAAAGTCGCTTTGCCTCCTCCCTCTCCTCCACCCTCTGTGTCAAATCGGTATCGAAGAGCTGTCAATTCTCCCTCCGTAATTCTCTCACATCTGTCCACTCCCTGTCCCCCAAGCCCCAGCTTTCATCCCCCTCCGCTGGTCATTCTCCAGCCCCCTAATCCAGTTCAACCTCTCTATTCCTCCTCCACCCTGCACCTAGCACTAGCTTTCTAAGGCATCTATCTGATCATGTAACTCCTCCTCAAAAGCCTTGCATCGCTCCCCAGTGCCCTCAGGATAAAGACCAAGCTCCTCAGCCCAGCAACTGAGGTCTCTTATGACCTGGCCCTGACTGACCTCTCCATCTTCTGCTTCAGATGGAACAGGGTCTGGCCCCTAAGCACATGCCAGTCCTTTCCTCAGTCTGTTTCCCCTCCCAGGCTGACTTCCTTCTCCTCTTCCTTTTGTCTGCCCATCCCCAATCCTGGCCCATCCATCCTGGCCCAGTTCAGCACACACCCTGCCTCCACCCACAGAGAGGGTAGGCAGGAGGGGGTCACACTGGGTTCTGGGTTAAGCAGCCTTTGGCGGCCTCTCCCTTCCCTAACTTGCCATCTGTCCCACTGCCTCATCCCCTTCCTCGGATTCATCCCATTTCTTCTACTGGATCGTGTTTTCCTCAAGGCCAGGCCGAAGTCCTATTCACCTCAGCCCGTCCCCAGCCTTAGAGCAGCCTCACCAGGTACCAGTGAGAAATGTTGACAGAGGGGAGTGGGAAGGAAGGAGAGACAAGTGAGTGTGGAAATGAGACAACGCAGAGCCCAGTCCAAGATCACATGGGAGCAAGCCCTCGGTAAGAAGCCACAGGTGGATGTGGGGACACAGGTGGTAGTGGGGAGGGCCTCACACTGACCTGCTCTGTAGGGATCCACTCTCCCCCAGGGGCAGACTGAGGCTGTAGACTGTGAAATAGCTGCAGCTCTCCAAAGGAACGCTGGCAATTGGCGGAACATGGATTTCACGGAGGGTCGGCCTGAAAACCCCTGGGTGACTCCCTGTGGCTGGGGGCCAGGATGGGCCCACGTCTGGGCCTTTGCAACAGGAGCTCGGGGGTGAGGGCACGGCAGGGGAGTGGGAAGCTCAGAGAGACAACTCGCAGTGGTTCTCCACCTCCTCCTGGACCAGGAAGCTCCCATCTGTGGCTCCAAGGACAATGGCTGGAAGAGCATGATGTCCTTGGTAAGGGCCTGGCATAGTTCCCTGTGTTCTAAGCACAGACCCATCACACCATGGTGACAAGGCCTTTGCTGACAAAGGAATGAAAGGCCACCACAGCCTCCAGAACAGCTCTAAGGTGGGAGAGCTTCTTCAACATCTCAGGAAAGTGGCTTTGGGGATCCAGGACAGAGGGTTGAGGCATTGTGGGCCTGCTTCAGGTTCCAGGATCAGTCAGAGCTGCCCTATGAGGGAAGAGGCGACCCTACTTGGGGACAGTGAACTTCCCATTGATGCCGGACGGGGATGAAGTGGTGGAACAGACGGCAAGTTCTTGGAAGGGAGAGGCAGCCAGAGCTCAGCCCCTCAGCCCAGAATCCAGTGACCCTTCCTCCTAATACTGCCCCGTGGATGGGGTGGGGGTGCTGAACTGACCCAGGGAGAATGGGCAGATTTGGGGCGGGCAGAGAAAAGCAAGAGGAGAAGGAACTCAACCAGACACTTGGAAGTGCCTTCTGCCTAAGGTCAAGGTCATCTCCAGGGATAAGAATAAGATGCGAGAGCCAGTGGAGTCCAATCCCTCACTGTACAGATGGGGAAACTGAGGTCAGAGAGGGCCGAGACTGCCCAGGGCAAACAATGAGAAAAGGGCAAGGATGAGCCTGGGACCAGGGACTCCTGGCCGCTGCACACTCCCTTCCCCCACCCCAGTTTCTCCTATTAGTAATCTTTCACCTCTCTCTCCTCCTCCAGCCAGGGCAGAGGCCCGGGAGAGAAGGCTATGGTTAGAGCTTGGAAGAGATGAGGAATTTGCAGGGATGAGGCAAGGCAGACGTCGCCCCTATGGCTTCAGACTCTGGGGAAGGTTTTGCTCTCCCTGGGTCCCCAGCCCCCTCGCTACCACCACCCTCCAATACAGCACACCAGGATCCTCCTTGCAGGAGGCCCTGAGCCACCTACTCAGCCCTAATCTACCTCGTCCCCCTTAACTCCCTGCACCTGAGGGGGGGCAGGAGGGGGTGTGACTCAGTGGGATAAAGGCAGCTGCTATATTTGAATGATTACATAAACCAGGAGGAAGGCAGCTGCAACGTGACTCCATCAAGGTCGGGAGACAAGTTGAGGCTGGGCCCGGGAGGCAGGGTCTCCTCCCTCCATCCAGAGGCTCCAGCCTGGACTTAGACATGACCCTAAAAGGAGCTGGGGCTTGGGAGCTAGTTTCTGCATTGCTGGACTGCAAGGGAGGTCTTCCCTAGGGCTAACCACACCAGGAAGCCTGTGTTCCCTCTCCATCTTCTTAGAAAAATAACCTCCTGGCTTCTAGACGCCCTAAGGCCAGACCTAGACTAAGTCCCAGATGAACTCTCTCCAGAAGGCAGGCAGAACTGAAAACACGGATTGTCACTAATTTAGAAAAGAGTGCCTGCTGGGGAGGGCACTGGGCATGAAGCCTTGGCTCACCCGCACCGTCTGGGAAGGATCTGTGTTCCCTCCCAGCCATGCCACTTATCAATCACCTGACATTAGCCTCAGTTTCTTCACCTATAAAATGGGAGCAGAAAGTATCTTCCTCATAGCTTTGTTCTAAGGATTAAATGAGATGACACGTGCAAAGCCTTAGCCCAGCAGGTGGTGAGTGCTTCATAAGGGGCTTCTCAGCACCATCATTTGCATCATTATTACTACTGCCCACATTAAGGACTGGCTAGAGACGTCCCAGGTGGCTGGATCCCAGCTTGGATTGACTCCTTTGCCCCAGTGACCACCAACCTGGGTGGAAGGTGGGAGACCAGAGAAGAGCACTGAGGTCTGAGAGTCAGCTCAGCCAGAATTACTGTGTGCCCCTGGGCAAGCCCCTGCCCTCTCTGGTCCCCCGTCTATAAACGAAGCCTCAGGGTCCCCAGCTCTGGAGCTCATGTTTGCCAGAGGATTTCCCCCTACTGGGATTAGTGACTTGTGGCCTTGGGAACAGTGGTACAAGGAGAGCTGGTCAGGGTGGGGGTGTCCTGGGGGTGGTACGAGCTGGAGGCGGGTGTGGCAGCCAGTACTGGGGACCAGCACTAGACCCACCTCCTCAGGGCCTCTTGGCAGCTCCTCCTGGGAGCTCTGGGGGCCCTCCTGGAGGAGGAAGGCTGTGCCCACCCAGGCTGTGTTGCCATGACGCTGGTCTCCATGGTGCCAGGCACGCAGCCCTCCCCTCACCCAGGAGGAGGAACTGAAAGTGACAGGAACTGAGGAGGCACAGGCCCTCGGGCCCTCTTGGCCTGTCCCTCTGTCTCCATCAGCTCCTGTGATGTCCCGTCGTGAGCCCCTCAGGAGGAAAGGCAGGGAGGAAGGACAGTTTCCACCTCAGTGGGTCAAAAGAGTGACAAAGAGAGGACTCAATGACTGAGGTGGAGGGAGAGACGTACAGGGGTGCAGAGAAGTGGAGAGAGGGAAGGGCTGGGAGGGCTGTGAAGAGAGCCGGAGGGGGCGAGGGGGAGACGGGGAAGGCGGGCGGTGGGGAAGCAGAGCAGCTACAGTCACGGAGGGGAAGTGCCTCGCAGGCTGACAAGTGGTGGGAGGCACCGTCCAGCCCATCTCTTTGGTCTCAGTGTTTTGAGGTGGGTGGTGGTGGGAGGACAGAGTGGAGGAGGAGAAGCAGGAGGGAGGGGGGCAATTTTCCTAGAGAGCTTGTCTGTGGAGGCGTCATACACGTGCCGTGCATGAGCGCACGTGTGTGGGGTGTGTGTGTGTGTGTCTGGAAGTGCAGGCTGAGGTGTGCAGGCATCACGTGTGTGCAGGGCATGAGTGTGTGTGTGTGTGGCATGCATGTGCCTGTGCCACTGTGTCTCCAGGGTGATAAATACAGCAGTTGGAGCTGTAACCAGGGCAGAGAAAGTACGGAAATTTCCACAGGCTGAAAGTGGCATAGGAGAGGGGCACGCTAGGGCAGGACCAGAGAACCCTATCCCTGACAGCTCTTCCCTGAGCCAGTCCCTAGCTGGGTGCAAGTGACATGGGCGTGCACGTACACACACGCACACACACACCCCCCCCAAGTGCACACAGTACAGTCAGATGGAAGTGCAATCCTGAAGAGCTTCCTGAAGGAAGAGTCATATTGGAGAAGAGGTTGGGAGGTTCTTACCAACCAGCTGAACTTATGCCAGCTGTACTTACGTGTCTATGAGACAGACAGACATTGCCCAGATTAGGGTCTGGGTCACTGAGGTCACAGAGCTGACTATGGGAATAGGAACTATTCCTTTTCTGGTGGGGGAAGACCCAAGGAGCCCATTTAACTGGGATGTGATGATATTTAAGAGGCGGGGGGGTAGAGGCAAAGACCCCAACACAAGGCATGGGGGGCAGGCCCCACAGTGCCCGTGGGGCACTAAGCTCAAGCCACACCAGGTGCTCACTGCAGGGTCACAGCAGCTGGCCCAGGCTCATGCCCCCCCCCCCCCCCCCCCCCCCCCCCCCTCCTGGAGTCTCCCTCTCAGCCCACCTGCAGAAACACTGCTGGCCCTCTCAGCTCACCCCTCCCTCAGGTCTCTTGATCAGGAGCCCACCAGAAGGCTCCTCCTTCCCCCACATGCCTTGCACAGCTGCTCCCACTGTCTTCAGTTGAGCTCTGCACACAGTGGACACTGAAGAAAGGCTTGTTGAATGAAAATATATTGGGCCTGGAAAGGACTCTGGATGCCATGATGTCTCCCCAGACCTATCTGGGAAGCGGAATATCAAGGGGCAGTGCTAGGTACTTCACCCTCATTAGCTCATTTAGTCCTCCCGTTAGTAGGTACCAGGAATATCTCCAAAGTACAGAGGAGAACACCCAGGATCCGAGACCTCAGGAACTTAGCCAAAGCCACACAGCTTGTAGATGGGAGTGGTGGCATCTGTCCAGCTGGGATCCAGACTAGTGCTTTTCCAAAACAGCCAGCTGTGGGCAGGGGGCTTGGAAGCCACCAGAGCAGGGGCTAGGAGAGAAGGTCCAGCTCCAGGCCCCCTCCAATCAGCTCAGGAGGAAGCGGGGAGGCAGGGCCCGTCTTCCCCTCCCCCACCCCATCGATTTCCTGTGGAGCCCAAGGGTCTCCTGAGGCCCAGGGGCCCTCCGTGGCTGCTGGACGCCTTGCAGGGAGGCCAGGTTGAGCAGGAAGGAGGCGAAGAGAGAGAGACCGACATCCCACCCCCTCCTCCCAGCCCCCACTCCCAGCCCCTCCCCCACTCTCCCCCCTCAGCCTCCTCTCCATCCGCAACATCCTCATTCCCCAGGCTCTGACTTGCCACAGCCTCCTCTCCAGGGCTCCCTGTGGTCCCTCAGATTAGGCCTGGACTTGGGTTGACCCTCAAAGCCCTGTCCTCCACCCCCAATACTTCGACTCGTCCCCACCATGTGTACCTGCCAAGTTCCAGTCTCCAGGGTCAGCTTGGGGGCACCTCCTCCTCTGGAAGCCCACTCCCTCCCCAAGAGCTGCTCCTCACCCCTCAGCAGGTCCAGCTCTGGGCTCCTCACCCATCCCCCCCACCCCAACCTCAAATAATCTGTGATCAAACGACCAAGGGTACCAAGAGGCCCCATTTCTAGGAATCCTTGTGACACAGACCAGCAGAGCCTCCTGCCCTAATCCAGCCGACACTGTTGTCATTGCTGTAATTCATTAAGGTTGTGCTCTGAAGGCTCCTGTTGGGATGTCATCTCCAATCCCAAGGGAAAGCATTTGAAGGTACCATTAACTCCTGACAGTTCAGATCTCCTTCCCCAGGGGACAAATGGGGCCACTTAGAAGAGAGCAGAGTTGGAACCAGGAAGGGAGTGGAGGAGGGAGTCTCCACAGTGAGGCAGTGAAAATGGACCTCAGCCCTGAATCAGGAGAGCTGTGTGACCCTGAGCAAGTCACCTCCCTTCTCTGGGCTTGGTTTTCTTCCTCTCTAGGAGGAGACAGGGCTTAGAGTACTGGTGCTGACCCATAGTAAAGGTTTGCTCTCTCTTCCTCCTGGCTCCTGTAGCCCAGTTGCCCAAAGCGCATTCCTCCACTGTGCTGCCTTCCAGAATATCACCAGCCTGGGGGGCACAGGCAGGGACAGGTCCCACCCCACACTTCAAAAGAACAAGGCCTGGGCCAGGATGGCCACACCGGGGCCTTCCAGAACCTATTATGAGACCAGCAAAGTTAAGCTGTCTGTGGCTTCCCCCTGGTGGCCCAATGCAGTCACTGCAGCCAGTCCCTGAACAGAGGCAGTAACAATGGGCAGCTTAGAAGGGAGGGAGCTCCAGTCTCACCCATGCTCTCTCTGGGCCTCAGGGCTAGCTGGTCAGTCCAAGGTCAGGTCCAGGGAAGAATTCTAGCCCCTGACCCTTTGGACAAGGGTCTTGTCCTGGCTGCAGGTACATGGTCAGCCTGGCCTGGAGCAGCCCACCTAGGGCAGGATAACAGTGGGAGACTCAAGGAGCTTAGCTGCAGCCTGTGAAACAGGCCACAGAACCAATTCCAACCTGGCATCTACCCCCCTTCCTGAAACACAGGAACAAGGAACCTGGAGTCCAGGTCCCCAAGACGCCCATCCACACCCAGGCCTCCCCCCTGAGCTGGATCACATGAGTCAGAGGTCACGTGACCCACCCTCCCCCTCCTTTGCCCAGCCCCACTGGCGGAGGCTGAGGCTGAGAGGTCAGCCTGTCTGCCCGCTGGGCCCCTGAAGAGAGGACAGTAATGAGGCTCTAGGCAGAGGCGGGAATGTGGTGTCTGGCACTCTCCCAGGGAGTCCCGAATCCTTCTCGGAACAGCTCATTATCTCCCCAACTTGCCAGGGCTTTCTCTTCTTGGAGGAGATGGCCAGGCAGTGCCCAGTGAGGCCGCCTCTGGAGGGGTGTGCACAGAAGCCAAGGGGAACCTGGGGCCCTTCCTCCTAACTGAATAAAGCTCCTGTGACTCTGACCTTGTGCCTCCAGAAGGGCTGATGAGGGGCTGCCCCGAGTCACTCACATGCCACACCCAGGCCCCGGGTCAGACTGCAGCAGGGAGAGGGGCTCCGTCCAGCTGGGGTCTGTCCTGGCTGGGATCAGGACCAGCATTCCCCACCCTGGCTGCACAGGAGCTCAGTGGAGACGGTGTGGAGCGAGGCCGGAGCTCAGCCTGGGACAGGGGAGAGTGTCTGAATGGCTCAGGCCTGGAGAGAGCAGAGCCCAAGTCCCAGCTTCAGGGCACTAGGCACTCACCACTGGGTCTCCTGACCTCCTGTCCCCTGCTATCCCGGGACACCGAAAATCCCTAACCAGTCACAGGCCTCAGTACCACAGGATAAAATATACAGATATATTTATATTATCAAAAGGTCCCCAAAGTGGGGAAGGGGCACTGGGTGGCCTGGGCCCCCCCAGTCAGCCCAGACAGAAGAGGGGCTGACGTCCCCCAAGTCCAGTTCTTGGCCCTGTAGAAACCGACCCAAGAGCTCCCTCCCCACTGCAGCTGAGTGTTCCTTTACAGCATCCGCCTTTTGCCGTTCTGGAGTTTGTGGCAGGGGGGTGGGCTCCCTTCCAGCGGGGGCCCAGGGCCTTGAGCCTCTGTGAGGATGATGGTCCTCCAGAGTTCCTGATTAATGCCCATCTCTCCAACCCCTCAAACTCAGGGTAGGTGACCCTGGGGGGGCACAGGCCAGGCCAGGAGGACCGAGCTCCTGAACAGACCAGGTGGGGGGTTCCTCCTCAGGCAGACTCCGCTGCCCCCCATGCCCCAACCAGGGAACCCCGTACTGCAGTCAGGATGTGGGATGTGGGGGTGCGGCTTCCTCATGCGCCTCCTGTGGGCTCACACCAGGTACGCAGGGCATGAGGGTGTCTGAACAGGAAGGCTTCATGGCGGCAGAGTCCCAGAGCCTTGGGCTGGCTCCTGCGCTCAGACGTTTCGGAGGAGCTGTGGGAAGGCACAGAAGCCCAGATTCTATCAGCACTTTGTGAAGGCTCGCAGGGGCCAGGGGCCAGGCAGAGAGGGGGCTCCCGCGAACTGTGTGAACCAAAGGGGCCTGTCAGGACTCCTACTGAAGATGGAGGGATGGGTCATGGGGCACTCAGAGAAGCTGAGTAGAGAGGTGAGTCAGGTGGAAAGCCGGCTCCAGCCATGTCCCCAGCCCCTTGCCCATAGGGATGGAGGGCCACTCACAGAAAGGGGGTCCGAAGCAAAGGCAGCCACACTCCGGCGCATTTCGTTCTCATTGCCGCGCAGGGGAATCAGCGATATGCTGCCCAGCCGGACCTCAGGCACCACCCGGGACACGCGTGAGGGCTCCGAGGGCCACACCAGGCCATCGTGCTAGGGAGCAGGGGAGAGGAGGGGCGCTGGGGCCTGGGCTCAGCTTCGACTCGCTCAGACACTCAGCTCTGGGTCCACCCACCCTTTCCAGGAATGTCTCCAGCTCTGATCTGAGGTGACACCCTCAGCTTTGATCCCAGCCGACATGAGAAGCAGCTGCTGTTAGGAGAACATGACTGTATCCCTGGCAAAACACAGCCAGTTATGTTACTTAACAACTCTCATCTCCGGTCCACAAACAGACCGCTTCAAGAATGCAGCACCAAGGAAACAGTCCTGGAGAAACACGTCTGCCTCCTTCCACCAGGAGCCAAGAAAACTACAGAATCCACCCTGTTTCCCTTTAGACCTTGACTACCAGGAAGCTCGGGGCTAAAAGAACTCAGCCCAGGACCCTGGTACAGTTTTGTGTCCCTTCTCCCTAAACAATTCTGAGCTCTCATTTAAAAACCTTTTTTAAAGTCCAACCACCCCTCTGGCCCTGCTCTGGCTCGAAGTCCTCCCCAGCCTGTCCCGCCTGGCCCACTGCAGCAGCCACCGCACAGACCTCCTCACTGCCAGACTCGGCCCTTCAGTCCATCCTCCTTGGCATGCTGACCCCAAATGAGCCTTCTCAGACTCAAACCCGCACGCCACTCTTTCTTGCTTAAAACCCTCCTTTAAAACTGCCGACTAGGTCAAGTTCAGCTTCCTTGGCACGGCCTTCAAGGCTCCTGGAGATTTTGCTCCTGAGCCCCTTCCAGTGCCAAATTCTGGCACTCCTGGCCTCTCCCTTCACACCCTATTGGACAATCTGTAGTTTTCTTGTCATGCCTTTGCATAAACTATTCCCTCTGCCTAGAAGCTGTCCCCCCACTCCCCTTTCTGTTTGGTCCCCAAAGACAGCTCCCAGGACACCCTCTCCCTGCTGCTGTCCCCACCCTCCCCACCAGCTCCATGAGGCAGGGTCCCTAGCTTCCCTTAGTCACCACAGCACTGACCACCCGGGGATGAACAGGCACTCTGGGTCTGTTTTCCTCTCCACAGGGGAGCGCCCAAGGGCAGGGCCCTGGGCCCACTGTGTATAGCGTGCCTGGCTCAGGGTTGGACCAGAGTGGGCACTAGGAAGGATTTACTGAGTAAACGAGCAAACAAATTTAAAGCAACTCAAAATCTTGAAGTAACTGGTGGCCTGAAGAATAAAGAAGCAAACACAGCTGTTTTCCATGATGGAGCCTCCCGGGATCCCATGCCACCCCACCCCATCCCTGCCCAGGGTACCTGCACAAAGAGGAAGGTGGCAAACCACTCCCGGAGCTCCATCTGCGTCTCACAGCAGAGGTACCTGCAGGGTAGGACACAGGTCTGGATGCTGCCAAGGGCCCAGTTGAGCGGGGTCATCCTGCCCGTCTCCCCCGCCCAGGGTTTCGGGGTGGGGCACAGATCTAGAAGGTAGGGGGACCCAATCAAGGGGGACATGCTACCATCTCTCCTCAGCCTGGGCCCTCGCTCACCACTGCTGCTTCTCGTGTTTCTCTGTCTCGTGCACCACCGTGAAGCCCCAGCTGCAGAGGAGGAGCGGGTGGGATCACTTGACAGCCCACAGAGGCCTCACAGCCCAGGTGCCCAGGACAGAGCCCAGAAGCCCAGGCCAGAGCCAGGGGCAGAGTTCAGAGCCTTCTCATAGGTGCAGCACAACCTGGCCACTGCCTCTTCCCCTCACAGCCCCCACCAGCCTCCCAGGCCCTCGGCTCCCCCGCCCCCAACCCCAGGCCAGCCCAAGTCCCCAAGAGACACAAGAGGCACATCCCCAAGAGGCACAGCCAGGGGGGGCTGGCCCCGTGGCCGAGTGGTTAAGTTCGCGTGCTCCGCTGCAGGTGGCCTAGTGTTTCGTCAGTTCGAATCCTGGGCGCAGACATGGCACTGCTCATCAGACCACGCTGAGGCAGCGTCCCACATGCCACAACTAGAAGAACCCACAACGAAGAATACACAACTATGTACTGGGGGGCTTTGGGGAGAAAAAGGAAAAAATAAAATCTTAAAAAAAAAAAAAGAGGCACAGCCAGGGAATGAGAGGGGAGAGTCAGGAAACCAAGTCTAGTGACTGCAATTATTAACAATAACAGTGGCTATGCATCACTTTTCAACTTTTAAAACACACAACCACGCTTTGAAACAGGTGTACCATTACTTTCCCCATTTGACAGACGTGGAAGGGAGGCACAGAAAGGTCCCAGAGTGAGTCAGGGACAGGATGTCAATCCAGGCCAGTGGTCCTCCAACAGGGACTCGGGGCTCCTTGGTCGGCTTGTTGGGGCACAGACCCCTGGCCCCACCCCAGAACCCACGGTTCAGCAGGTCTGAGCGGCACCTGAGAATCTGGATTTCTAACGTGCTTCCAGGTGACGCTGCTGCTGGTGTGGGGACCACACCCTCAGAAGCCCTGTACTAACCCATCAGGTTCACAGCCCCTCGCTGTGCCTCCCCATGAGTTCTGAGCCCCCACAGGCCCCAGCCCCGCTCACCAGGTGGGCGGCCGGAGTTTCTTCTTCACTCCCAAATAGACTTTGAGACTCCTGATGGGCCACTCCTTCTCCGGCCGGTGACTCTGGGGTGGAGGAGGGCAGAGGGAGAGGGCACTCCAGTTAGGGTGGGCACCAGGGTGGTTCTCCCAACTGGGCACCTCCCTCCTCCCTCTCCCAGCCCCCTTCGCATCCCAGCATGGGGAAGCTCCTCCAGGAAGCCTTCCTGGCAAAGCCCTCCCTGCTCACAATCCTGCCCGACGAAGCCCCCCAGGCCTCTCTCCCTGCAGCAGCATCAGACAGTCAACCCTCAGTCCCCGAGGCAGCCGTTGCAGCGGGGCATCCAGAGGAGTGACTCCCAGTGCCTCCCTGCTGCCCGGCCAACTGGAGAACTGACTTGCAGCCTCGGCTGGACCAGATGTCGGTGGAGGGAGAAGTGTGCACATCACGCTCTGACACAAAACTGCCGAGCAAGTGTGAGCGGAGAGCCTCAGCGGCTGTTTGTGTCTGTTTGTCTCAGGTGACATATTTGTCACCCTTCCCTGCCCCACGGAGGCTCCAGGGTTGACCGTGTGAAAAGAAGGCTTGTAGGTCAGCAGTTACTAGCTCTTTGGTTCCACGAGGGGAAGGCTAATGACTCAAGCTGAAGCAGAACGGCTGTTCGGTAGACCAAAGGAAGAACTTCCCCGTGGTCTAGGTCAGGAAGCGAGAGACTGATGTGCTGGGGAGGGGCGCCAGATCACTGATATGCTCACCTCCGGCCCCGCCTCTGCACATGGGTCTGCGCTTATGGAAAAGAGCAGGCTGGCTCGGAGGCAGGGGGATGGGAGCAATGACCCCCCTGGGAAGAGGCTGGCTGGAGGGTAAGGTAATGAGCCCTCCTCCTGCTCTGAGAGCCACCTGCTCAAAGCCCTGCCCCCACCAGGTACCCCTGGAGCCAGCAGGGGCACTGGGGTGGACGGCAGGGGAGCGGGACTCACTTACAACCGAAACTGGGGGTCAAAGATTGAGCCACTTCTACCCTGTTCCCCACCATCGCTCTCAGCCACCCCCAGGCATGGCTCCTCAGCAGGAAGAAAAAAGGGGACTAGGGCATTGTCAGGGAAGTGGAGAATTTCAGGAACTGGTGGCCTTTCCTGTGAGGTCACAAAAGAAGAGGCTGCCTAAGGATTAGTGAAGACTTCGGTGCTGTCACAGGGGTGTGGTTTAAGAGGAGCTTACTAGGGACCTTTTGCCCTAAACCCCCTAATGACCAAGGCTCTGATGGGGGAGCCCTATATCTCTGACACCTAGCACCTGACCTGACAATGGTCACATGCCCAAGAAGGCCTGGAACAAGCCGGGCTGCAGGCATGGGATGATCAGGGCTGTGTCAGGGAGGGAATTGGGGCCAGGAAAGGGAAATCAGGCTGCAGATATGGGAACAAGGTGTGGGGAGAACACAAGGAAAAACCCACATGCAAGCAGGGAAGAAGCCAGGCTGAGAGCACTGAAGAAATCCAACTGTAGGTTGGAAGAAACCAGGTAGAGGGGATGGAAAGACTGAGACAGAGGCTGTAAAAGAAATTAGGCTGCAGGCACAGACGGCACCAGGCTCAGGGCATGACAGAAGAAAGGGTGGAGGGAAAACTGGGCTGCAGGTACAGAAGGAATCAGGCTGAGGGAATGGAAAGCAGGCTGCGGGTATGAGGGGAAGAGAGCTAGAAGCGAGGAGTAAACTGAATCAAGAGTGGAAGGAGCAGGCCTGGGGGTGTGACAGGAATGATGGCTCCAGTCAGAGCGCAGAGAGACCGCAGGAACTGAGCTCAAACCAGGCAGTGGCTCCTCAAGAATCTGGAAAAACAGTCCTCAGGCCTCCGCTTCCCCGGGCCCCAGTATGCATGGCATACGTGCAGCATGCGTATGGCACGTCCAGGGCCGAGACAGGGAGGCTGCGGGGCCTACTAGGGGGCGAGTGGAGAGTCAGTCAGTGTCATCTTCTTTGGTGCCCAAAGACTTATTTCCAATGAAACAGCTCATGTTTCCAGCCTCTCTGAGGGATGAGGTCACTGTCAAAGAAGGAAGTTCAACCCTTGAAGCTCAAAGACCTCTGCTGGAACCAAGATCTTTCTAGAACGTGCCTTTGCCAGGTGCCAATGGGTCTTTAACCACGAGAGATTCCCCAGGACGAGGCTTGGGTGTTCGCATATCCTGAACTGCCAGGGTCTGTCCCAATTTCAAATCTTCTGTCCTGCTGCCTCATAAACCAGCAAACACCAGAATTACCACAGGAGTCAAAACACCCCTCTTCCTGGGGCTTCTGTCAGGCCCGAGGTACCGCAGCCCCTGGGGAGAGCACTGCTCAGGCCGGCCCCGATCAGCCCCTTGCTGCTGAGTCCTTCACTCTTATCCTTCAAGGGGTAAACAGCTGGAGCTCTGATGCTAATCAATCTGGATTTAAGTCAGAGTCTGCCGCCCAGAGATGGCCTTGAGCGAGTCACTTGAAACCTGCTTTCTGGCCTATGAAACGGGGGTGATGCCCTCCTCACAGGACAGTGGTGAGATTACGTCCCAGTATGTGAAGGGCCCAGCACCAAGCCTGGCTTGACAGACATTAGCTGTCTTTTCCTGATTCGAGCTCTCCTGCCTTCTCCCCTCCATGCCAAGGGATCAGCAGCTGCTTTTCCAACTGCCCCTTGCCCACACTGACAGTCTTGCTCTGCTCCAAGGGGCTAAGCACCCTTAGACAGAGGGGGCCAGGAGCATAACATCCTAGAACCAAGGGGGACTGACTAGAGGGGTGGACAGGCCCAGAAGAAGAATGTGATCACAGAGAGAGGCAAGGGAGAGAAGAGGAGGCATTCCCCACAAGGGTCAGCAGGAGCCCAGGAGGCATTAAGAGAGGTATAATGTGCAAAGAGAAGAAGCCAGGGTCCTGCTCTATCTGCTCTGCTCCCTCCATGGCAGTCAGGCCTGTCTGGAGGTCCTCAGGAGATGCAAGGGGCAGGAAGGCCTAGAGACACGAGTCGGGCAGCTGTGGGAGCTCAGGCGAGTCCCCTGGGCTTGGAAACATGTTTCCGCTGCCTGTCTCTGCAGGGCATCTATGCTCTACGGCCCCTGAAGCACAGTTGGGACCCACAGGGGCACCTCAGGAGGCAGATTCTCAGCTAAACCGGAGCAAGGCCCTTCTCCAGGCAGAAGTATCCCTCTATGGACAGGGGAGCCCCAAGGGAGGAGTGGATGAGCTTCCCTCTCCCAGAGGTGTGCAAACAAGGGCTGGCAACCCACCAGGGAGGTGGAGAAGGCCCTGCTGTCACAGGCGGGGAACAGGCCACAAGCCTCTGTAGTCCCACCCTGGCCTTTTAGGATCAGGGCAGCAGCAAAGACATTTGGATAGCCGTGCAACTCTCTCCAGGGTTGGACAGAGAGTGGCTCCAAGGGTGACAGGAGATGAGTATCAGAGCTCTAACTCAAACCTAGGGGCCTCCGTTACTGGCTCCACAGCCTCCACACTGAGCCCTTTGGAACATTCTAGAGCATCGCACTGATGCGGGACCCTACCTTGGGGAAAGGACTCTGGGACAGGGTTGGGGATGAAGGGCAGGAGCCTAGACCACAAGCCTTAAGGTAGAGGCCCATTGTCAACTGGCAAGGGGCAGGGAGCCATGCCTGGAGATGGCCAGGAGCCCTGCTTGAGCTCCAGGCTCACTTGGCCCCCAGGCGGTGTAAGGCAGCTAGCAGTCGGCCCACAGCTACTCACGGTCTCAGGGACCCCGCTCCATGGCCTCTGGCTCTGTTTGATAGAGGATCAGGGTTACGGAAGAAGGAGGCTCAGGTCCAGAGCTGGGACAGTGTGTGCAGTGGTGCAAGGTAGGATGTGGCATGTGTGTGCAAAAGATGGCGGCGGGGGGTGGTACCAGGATGGAGTCTGGAGTCTGGTGTGGGAGGACACTTGGCATGTGGACAAAGTGGGCATGGAGTGGGCCAGAAAGAGGTACAACTTGTGAAGTGACAAGACATGGATGGGCCACAACTTGGGGCTGTCACCATGTAGACTGTTCTTGTGGGTGCTGTGCCAAGGCACAGCTACAGGTGAGACAACATGTGCCTGATGTGATGGCATCTAGGTAGCAGGGCCTAGTGGGGCTCCAGGGCACAGCAAAGTGGCCAGCCAGGGCCACAGCAGGAAGGACTCCAAGAGTCTACAGCTATCCCCAAGACCCTGTGATGGGTGTGCTCCCATTGGCAGACCCAGGGGAATGTTTGTGCATGGGTGTCTGAGCACGCTCGGGTGCAGCTGCCCATCGCAGGGCAGGACCCAGCAGGGCCACTTACCCGGATCTCCTTGTAGAGCCGCAGGCAGCTGCTGTTGAGGATGAAGTAGCGATCGTGGAAGCCGCCTGAGGGCAGGCCCAGGCCCAGGAGGCTGCGGTCCTCACGGAACTTCATCATGCCGTGCTTGGTGTCGCCCACATGGCTGGCTGGGGGAGGAGAGGAGGGGGCATGGGCTGCATCAACCCCCTGCCCACAGACAAAGACACCCAGGGTAGGGTCCCGGGATGAAGAAAACTGCCCCAGCCTCCAAAGAGGCCTGCCCACCTGGCGCCCCTGCCTGAGCTGTTCCTGCCTGGTGCCACCAGGTCCCACCCTGGCTCTGGATGGAGGGACCCATGAGCCTGCCCAGCCCTGCAGGCACCACCCACCCAGGTACACCACCCACCCAGGTACACCACCCACCCAGGTACACCACCTACCCAGGTACAACAACATGGCCTCCATGGACTGGTGCTTCTTCACCACCAGGTAGCTGTCTGTGCCCAGCCCATGTAGGATGGGCAGCACCTTCTCCGCAAAGTGCAAGGGTCGCTCTGGGGAGAGGTCACACCCACTGTCACTAGGGCCATGAGGCCTGCCAGCACTAAGGGCTGGCACACGGACACACATCACCTACATGTCCACCGGCACCGTCCACTCCCACCACCTCCTAGTGCCACGACACATCCCCATGACCACCCCTCCCACACCCGAGCTTCAGGCTTCACACCTCTGTCTGGGACCAAAGCCGCTCCAACCCCACACGTCCAAAACCAGGCCGGCGACCTCCCCTGTGTGTCCCCATCAGGGAGAATAGACCACCCACCAGGCCACTCAAGCCAGAAAGAAACCCTCCTCCCTCTCACCCTCCCTCCACATGTCAAATCTCTCTGCTTCTTTCCGTCTCCATGGCCGCCACCCTGGCCACGTTACCATCTTCTCCTCGGACTAACACGGTGGTCTTCAAAGAGGTCTCCTGTGTGTGCTCTCATTCCCCTCTCCCCCACCTCTCTCCACCCAGCAGCAAGCAGCAATCTTTTCAAAGTCCCAATCACCAACTGGTCAGTAGCCTTGCATCGCTGTCAGGCCCCACGTGGCCACCTCTGCCTCTATCTCCCACCGTGTCCCACAACCCCCTCAGTGCCCTAAATTCAAGCTCCTTGGAAGGCGGTGTCCTGGCCACCACAGGGCCTTTGCCAGCACAGTTTCCACTCCTCTTCACCGAGTAACCCCTACTCTTCCTTCACCTTCCAGCTCTAGGACTCAGAAGCCAGAGACTCTGTTAAAAGCACTGGTGGCCCCATGGGCCTTTCCCTCCCAGCAGTGAACAGCTGTAGTCGTCTGTCTATGGTGTGATAATAGGATTAATATCTCTATGCCATACCAGATTAACCCCCATGAGGGCAGGGACTGTGTGTCTGGCTCTTCAGCCCAGAGCCTGGACTCAACAAATAATAGTAAAACAAATGAACAGGTACACCCTCCCCCTCCACAGCCACGGCCCTTCACCCTAAAATGCCAGTATCACCCCTTCACCACCACAGCCCCTCACAACAGCACCACAACCACTCTTATCCACACCACCACCCACCCCACTTTTCTTGCGTGTCATCACCACCTGCAACCCCCTTCACCACCAACAGTGTCACCTGCAATCCCATTATTAAATTCAGCATCACTACCCCTGCAAGCAACATCACGCTCATTGCACCCGAGAAAGCATCATCATAGCTGACACCAGCTACCTCCTTCACTGTCTCTCCTGCCAGCCACATCACAGCCATCACCTCGACCCCCACGGTGCACCCTCACCACCTCCACTGAGATCACAGCATGACAGCAACATCTACCATCCAAAACCCCCGCCACCACAGTCTCCACACTGCAGGGTGGGGAGGACAGACTGGGGTTGCAGCCCAGACAAGGACAGGGCACACAACACCCTGCACCAATCCCGGCGGTCACCCACCTGTCTCCTCCCTCTCGTTGACCTCGAAGCAGGTCCAATAGTCCTTCTCCCTGATGCCCACATTCCTGCGATCCAAGATCTCCATGGTGAGCTCCTCAGCTGTCATGGAGGCTGGGATCTGCGGTGACCGTGGAGATCAGCTTATCCTATCCCCCACCCCTACTCTGCCACAGCCTTGCTGTGTGGTCCAGGGGCCAAGCCCACCCCTCTCAGGGTCCTCTGGAGTCCTGGGATGCAGGGGGTATCTCTGAGTGGTGGGGGTGTCTCTGATGAGCTGGGTGCGAAGGAAGGGAAGAGACAGGCCTGGCACCAGCCAGAAACAGGTCCCAAACTGGGGTTCCCTTTGGGATGGAAGCCCTGCTCCTCCAGCCATGTGAGCCCGCGCCTGGCCCAGCCTGACTCTTCTGACCCTGTGGCTTCTAGGTCCCTGGCCCCAACCTTGACATGCTGCTCGGTCTCCGCCTTCTTCTCCTCGAGGTACACGGTGCAGATGAAGTCACCGGCATTCTGTGGGGACACAGGGCTCAGCTGGAGGTCTTGGGAGCGGGTGCAGGTGGCTGGCCTGAGCCCCTTGCCCCAGGCCCCATCCTTCACCTGGGTCCCACTGGCAGCACCAGCCACGCGCATCTTCACAATGGCAGTGACCTCCTCCCGCTGCTTCCTCAGCTCCTCCTCATCCACCTGGGAAGGACAGAGGGATAGGGACAGATCGTCACTGCTGCCCGGGAGGCTCAGTCCTGCCCTCCACCGCCCACTGGCCGGGCACGCACACTAAACACCACTACGTAGTGGCTGATGAGGTCCTCCACCACGCGGCCGGCCTTGTAGTCCTGCCCATCAGTCTGGAACAGCGTGGGCCCAAACACAATCGCCAGGTTGTGCGTGTTCATCTGGTTCGTGTCTGAGAAGCACTGGACACTGGACAGGGGAGGACAGAGGCTCTGAGTGGAGTTCAGCCCAGAACTTCCCACCTCACCTTCCCATACCTGACAGGCCCATGACTGGCCCCTGGGTGAGGGCAAGGAAGGTCTTGGTCAGAGTGGACCACTGGTTAAGGGGAAGAGGGGACAGTTTTTCTGGCCATGTCTTGGGTCTTGGGGGAGAAAGAGGGCTGGGAAGCTGGGAGACCTGGCCAAGGTCCCCTGGCCCTGAGCTGAAACCTCCTCTCCTCTCCCACTCTGCAGGAAGTCAGGTGGACACACAGCATCCAAGGTCAGAGCACACCCTAAGTCTACACTCAGCTCCCAGGCCTCCCTGGTTCCCAGGGCAGGCGGTGGCAGGCCTGGGAGTAGCAGAATCTTCTCCATCCCTTCCCGCAGAGCCTTGTGATAGCACCACTCCTCACCAGTACAGGTGGCTGATGAGGGCCTTCACCGTGGCCCGGTTGACTGGGGGCAGACGTGCCAGGAGCTCTCGGTACCTGGAGACCTTCTCCTCCTCATCCTCAACCTCTGGGTGGGGGGAGATAGGGCAGGTCAGGACCCCTCCTGTAACCACCTCCCCTTCCCACCCCTCTGGCTGCTCGGCCTCTCATCCTAGGTGACAGCATCCCTGCCCCAGTCCAAGTCAAATCCCACCAGGCACTCAACAAGGATAAAGAATTCTCCACCTCCAAGAGACCCTGGCTCTGTACAGAGTGCCAACAGGAATGAGAAGCAGAGGAAGGAGGGGACTGCAGCCTGTCGGCTGGGACACGAGGTGCGTGATGGGAGAGGAGGGAATCCTGAGTTGGGGGGCAGTGGCCTGAGTCTCCAGCTGCTCACGGCTGCAGGACCTACCTGAGGCCTCCAGCCAGGCTAGGCGCTGGGCTCGCGTGAAGAGCCCATCGGGCAGGTCCCGCAGGAAGCGCTTGAGCGCCGAGGAGACGTCGTCCACGTTCTGCTCGCCCTCCTTAAGGCGCACGGAGCGAGCGTCCTGCCGCAGGCTTTCCAGCAGCCGCTGTGTCTTCGACGTCTGCCCGCACTTGCGGTAGATGCCCTCGGAGGTCAGGCCTGGAGGGGGGGTGGGGCTGAGCTGGGGGCAGGGACAATGCCGAGGGGTCTTGCTGGGGGGAGGACAACGCCGGTCAAGGGGACTTGCCACTTTGAAAGGGATCCTGGGAAGGGGGGCAGGAGGTACAAGTCTCTCTTGGGGGGCGGGGCCTGTCCAGGGGGCGGGGCTCACCGCACTGCGTGATGTAGTCCACACAGCGGTACACAATCACCGGGATATCTGAGTCTCCGAGCTGCTGCTCCGACAGCGTGTCCCCTGAGCTGGCCGCTGCTTTCTGAATGGCCCCCAGCCAGCCCGTGAAGTCCAGCCGCCGCTCGCCCTGGATGTACAGAGTCCTGGGCCGGAGACAGTCAGTCACTTGGGGGTTGTCCCTGCCCCACCCCCCCAGGCCTGTCGGACTGCCACAGACTTCTCAGAGCCCCTCAGGGAGGCCAGGGCTCACCTCCTACGCTCCACCAGCACCAGCACCTGGTTCTCGCTGTCCCCTTGGACGGCTGTGGAGGGGCCAGTCGAGGTGAGGCCCAGGCCCTGTTCATGGTCCCCAACCTGCTCCCTCCTGAGGTTCTCTGGGCACACACACCCCCAGGACCCACCCGCCAATACATGGAGTCACTGAGATGCACCCCAAGGGCAGGAGAGGACATGAGAAGGCAGGCTGGCTCCTTCTGGCCAGGCCAGGGTAGAGTTCAGACTTCCGGGGAGGGGCAGGGGGCCTGGGAGCCCAGGATGGGGTGCCCTGGAGGTGGGGGGCCCAGGTCTGGGTCCACGCACAAAGCTCCTGCAGTTTCCGAAGTTGCAGCGGCTCCTCACAAGGCCCTTCTGGGAAGACAGCACGGAGCTCGGAGCCGGTGAGGGAGAACCAGCCCTCCTGGGCCCGCTGTAGGCTCAAGCCAGCTTTGTAGGGTAGGCGCCCAAGGCGCTCAAAATCCCGGGCCAGCAGATCCTCAGCCAGGGGAGGCACACACGCCTGGTGGGGAGGCCAGGGAGAGGGGAGGCGCCGGGGGAGATGCATCAGCCAACAGCACTGCCTACCCAGGACACCCCAGCTCTTTAGCTCGTGGGCACATGCCCATTTCCCACCCAGCTCCTCCTCTATCTTCCCCAGGGCAGAACCCAGCATGATGAACAAACTGGGCATCATGCCCCACTTCATACCCACTCAGACGTGCCGTTCTCTGAAAACCTACCCAGACACCATCAAGGATGTCCCTTCTCTGGGGCCCCATGGTGCACAAGCATTCTTGCCCTCTGTTGTAGCACCGATACATTGTTGGTGCTGTCTAGACCCCATCTGTTCCCCCACCAGCATGGGAGCCACTGAAGAGCCAGGATCCAGACTGGTTCCTGTGGGTCCTCAGGGCTCTGAGGCCTGACCATCAGGAGGTTCACAGACAACTGATCAATGAACAAACAAATAAGAGTCACAGGCCCTCACAACACAGGGGACCCCAGAGGGCACCTGGCTCTAGTCCCCAGGGCAGAGCTCTCCTGCAGTCTCCCTGCCTCCTTCCTCCAGGACAAGGAGGTCACTCCCCCTGGAGCTAGCACTGTCCATCCTACGATGGCTCTGACCGTCATTCATTATTAAACATGTATTGAGCACCCACAGAGTGCAAGGCCCACGGCCCTTCCTCCACACAGTTGAGATAGGTCTCCTGACCTCCCCCACAGGGGCTGCAGATTATGTCAGGCTGTTGGCCCAACAAGTTTGCCCTGTGTCTGCTGCCCTCCATCCAGCCCCTGCTCCATGAGGTGGAGGAGCTGGGATACATGGGATTGGCCAGGAGGTCCTACCCTGGGCCCTGTCAGACTCTCCCCACATCCGCCCACTGACCCAGGCCCACCTTAGCAATGCACTTGACCCACTCATGAGCCAGTTCCGCACTCTCCAGCCCAAACAGGTACAGCCGCTCTCCCTCTGTGTACACCTCAAAGGTGTGCTCAAAGCTGTAGATACATAGGCCAGGGTTCAGGCCCACCCCAGCCCGCCTTGGCCCACCCCCACACCACCTTGTGACTGCCCTTCACCTGCCCCACTATGAGGTGGTGCAAAAGCCTAGGCTGGGGCCTCAGGAAACCTGGTTCAGCCCTAGTACAGCCAGGTTTGCTGTGTGATCCTGGGGAGGGCCTGCCCCTCTCTGGGCCTGTTTCCCTGTCTCCCCAGTGAGGGGTTGGACCTTATAGCAATAACAATCTGTGTTTCTGCCCAGGGGCACTCACCCGTGGGTGTTGGGAGGGGGCACTGCCAGGCACACAATCTCGCTGGCCCGAATCTCCCCATTGGGGGTCACTGCCCGCTCATTCTCATAGTAGCTCAGGACCCCGTCGCTAAGGACACACCAGCGTCGGCTAAACTCTGGGGAGAAGTTGGGCAGGGGAGCCATGAGGGAACGCCCCACCCTCACCTGAATACCACTGCTACATCCTCCCCAGGCCCCCTCCCAGATGACCAGTGTTGTCTTCATTGTAGCTCACAAGCTTCCCCCAAACCCATCTTCCTCCCGGCAGTCCCACCATCCCAGCCCGGACCACACTCTCCCCTGGGCCACTGCAGCGGCCTCTTCATTGGTCTCCCAGCCTTGCTTCTTCCAAGATTCAAACGTGATTTAGCTAAAATCAGACTCTGTCCTTTCTCTGCTCAAAATCGTCCCATGCCCCCCTTTTCCTCAGGACAAAATCTGTGCCCCTCTCAGCCTGGCATTCAAGGCCCTGCCAGATCTGCCCCTGCCCACCTCTCCAGCCACGTCTCCAACCACACGCCCCACACCCCCTGCTTTTGCTCACTCCGTCCCCTCCTCCACGCCCTCCATCCATCCAGGCCAGCCCAAATGCCCCCTTGTACTCTCCCCTCCTTTGCCAGCAGCTCCTATCACTCTGTACTCTGCCTCCTCCTATAATGGCTCTGAGGAGATGACAAGATCCCATAAAGAAGCAGAAATGGGAATCTGGACCAGGAAAGGTGGGAGGAAGAAGAGAATGTCAAGGCCATGCAGCCTTGCATAGTTCACAGCACTGAGCTTTACAATGGCTCAGAGCTTCCTGGAACCCAGGGCAAGAAGGATGACTCAGGCAGTTACATAAATGACATTGTCAGGCATAGGGAGGGGGACCAGACAGGGCCCCAGGGGCACTGAGGTGGTGAACAGCACACAGTTCCAAAGAAATCTCTCTGGGAGCTGGAGGGCTTCCTCCAGGAGTGCTGAGGAATGCATGAGCAATGGCCTTAACAGTGTTCCCCTAGCAGACACTGTCTCTCGTCCTGTCTATGAGGACAGGACGTTTGCCCTTTTGAGGGCAATGAGTCCTGGAGCCTGCCCCCGAGGCTGGGTTCCCTCCAGGAGCGCCAGCCCTGCCTCAGTCACTTCACCCTGCAGACATCTGCCAAGTGCCCACTGGGTGGACGGGACTGTTCTAGGTACTGGGGGCTACGGTGGTGACCAGGAGGGGCTCATATTCCAATGGGGTGCAGAGAATCAACAGATATACCTATAAATAGACAAATTACTGTCCGATCCATGGTGTGAAAGTAGTGTAAAAGTAGAGTAAACAGGGTGTGCTATTTTGGATAAAGTGTTCGGGGCTGAAGTCTCTGAGTGATATTTAAACAGAGATCTGACTGAAGTGAGGAACTGATCATGCAAATACGTGGGAAAAAGCACTTTGGGGACAGGGAACAGAAGGGCAAAGGCCCTGGTGGGAGTAAACATGTGTGTCTGAGGAGTAACACGGAGGCCAGTAAAGCTGGAGCAGAGTGAGGGACAGGAGAGGGGTTGGCGAGGTGATGGAGTGGGCAGCTGACGTGCAGGTCCTTGTGGGATGTGCTAAGGACTGTGGATTTGCTTCAGAGTGGGGAGCAAATGGAAGGCTGAGATGAGAGAGGGTCGGAGCTTTCAGCTTACTCCTCCAACTTCCTACCACCCGCAGGCTCCAGGTACCAGACGCCCAGCACAGGGCCCACCCCAGGAGGGGCTCAACAAAAGCTTCTTCAGTCTACAGGAAACCCTGGCAGTGAATTCCTCTACAGTGCTGTGCCCTACTCCCACCCTAATCAGCCCATTTATTAAGCACCTACTGTGTACCAGAGACGACCTCCAGGAAGCCCTTCAGGGTGACTCTGCCAGAGTGCATTTGACACCATCATGGGTCCACCAGCCTCACCAGCCCTGGCTTCCCTGCCCTGCCACCAAGCCAGAATGCCACGGCCAGGGCAGGGTCTGGCCCGGCACCCACCTTCACGGGTACGGCGGTCCTGCAGCGGCTTGCCGGCTGAAGCAGTCTTGTAGAGGAAGCCACTGTGGCTCACAGTTGGCAGGACAACTGAGTAGTGCTTTTCCAAGGGCTTCATCGAATCTAGCCGAGGTACCTCTTTTGGGAAGGCGGAAAGAATGGTCATGCTCACCATCCAAGGATGTCCCCCCTCACCCCGACTTGGGCTGGGCATCTAAGCTTTCATTCAAGTCACCAGCTCCCTAGACTAGCAGCGTCTCACTGCCACATCCAGAGTTTCCCCTAACCCACTCTGCCCTCTCCCAAGGCCCAGCTCCAGTGCCTCCCCTTCCAGGAAGCCCCCCTGATTCCCCAGCCCAGCCTACACACTCTCCCTGTTGAAGCATAGGGCCAGTACACTAGAATGACGAGGGCCTTGGGTAAACTCACTAACAATCCCCAGGGGGAGGTTCGTCCCAGAAGATGCAAAGCTCAGGAAGCAGCCTGGTTCCAGCCCTTCTCCCAGCGGTCCCAAAGCCCAAGCCAGCTGGGTGGTCTCCTGTGCCTCCCTGGACACCTGGGCTCTGTCCAGCCCAGCACTCCCCACCCACCCGTGGCCCCGAGCCCAGAGCCCTGGCCGCAGAGCTCCACCCTCAGTCCTGGGATGTGGCCTCAGAGGCCAGCCCCGGTCCGTGACCAGCAGCACTCACCCCGCCATGCCCTCCTTACCCACCCCCAGAGTGGGAGCCAAATGGGACCCAACCCCAGTCTGTGGCATAGCCCCACCCAGACAGCAGCGGACAGGGCTACCACGGTGGGTCACCCGCACATGGAGACATGCAACACGACACCCACACAGCAACACAGCACACTCTGCACAAACACAAACCCCAAAGCCGTCAACACCCCCAGGTGCAAGGAAACAGAGACCCACAGCAGCTCAGGGACGCAGAGACACTGGTACACAGACGCCTCTCTGAGGGCCCACACTGCAGGTCAGAGAGGGACCCACAAATACACAGAGAGAGATGCAGAGACACAAAGGGACACATGTATGGAGGAGCAGCCGATGCACAAATGTACACTGACATGCAAACCCAAACACACCCCAAATCACACACACACTGCTGCACCAGGGCCCCCCAAGGAGCTGCAATTACAGCTCAAATGGTATGTAAATCACACCTCCCAGGGTGACCCACAGACCCCTGTAGACCCCCACCCAGCATCCCCTGCAAAGGGCCCAACCCTGGCAGCAGGGAGGCCCCACCCCTTGAGGCAGACAGTCCCACCGGCTGCTCACCCATGGTCCTGTTGTTCCGAAGGAATTCCATCTGCAGTGTCTGCCCCGCCTGCTCAGCAAGAGCCAGGGGCGTGGGGGCCTCTGGGTCCCCTGAGAAGCAGCTGACCCCAGCCCCACAGCCCAGGAGCGCCTGGGTCTCAGCCAGGTCCGTGGTAGTGACTGCAGCACACAGGGCCTGGGAGGAGGAAGGGGAGGGTCAGCCCAAGCCAGAGTGAGGGGCCAATGGGAAAGGCGGCATGGAGGCGGAGAGGGAGCACGAGGAAGGAGTCACCCAGGGCTGGGGACCCATCCTCAGGGTGAAAGAGATGGAGGAAGAAAGAGAGGGGAGGAGGAGGAAGAGAAAGGCCAAGCGTGGAGGGTGGGCAGGGGCTGCCCTGCAGAGGCTGGGGGTCCCAGCGGCCTAGGTCTCACCCCTGTGGCAGCCCCAGGACCCTGTCAGCGCCAAGCCTGTTCTCTAGAGCCTCTTTGGCTCCCTCTGCCTTGTGGAAGGGCAGAGGGGGTGCTTTGTAGCTAATTCCTCCCACATTTGAATTCCTCACTGCCTGCCCAGTCCTCCCAACCAATGGGAGCTGCCGCCCCTCCTGGCTGGCGGGCTAGACTGGGCTGGGCCGGGGGCTGGACGCCTGGGTTCCTGGGAGGTGGAGGCCTAGCTCCCGCTGGGCTTCTAGCTAGACTGAGCCTGCCTGGGTGGGGCTGCTTGGGGGAGGGGCTGAAGGCTGAACAGAGGTCACAAGTGGCATCCCCCTGCCTCGGAGCAGGCTACCTCCTACTCAGGGTGAGCCAGACCAGGGCCCAGGGCTTGGCTCCCAGCCTGTTGGGGCCTGGGGCCCACATGGGGCCTCATCTTGAGTAGGGTGTGGAAGGGAGTGGGTCGGAGCAGCCAGCTGTTTTTCATGAGCCTGACAGGAAATAGCATCCCCATCAAGTTCACTCCTTTTGGCAGGATTCAGAAGGAGCAGGATGGGGTGCGGGAGACAGAGGAATCAGGAGTGGGGGAGGCAGACAGATGCTGGAGACATGGCCTTGGCCCAAGGGTCAGACCTGGCTCCTTCTTGCTTTGCCCCAACTCTCCCTGTGGCTTAGGCAGGGCCCTTCCGCCCTCTGGGCCTCAGTTTCCCCATATGCCAGCTCATCACTCTGAACTGGTGGAAAAGATGGGCTGAGAGGAATGAGAGGACGGGAAGAAAGGGGGTGGTCTCAAGGGGCCATGACAGTGTAGGGAAAAGCAGGTAGTCTCAAGGGGCCCCAGAGGCCCAGTGCCCTGACCTTGTCCAGCTCCTCCTGGTTGCCAAACAGTGGGTGGTAGCGGCGGTACTTGCCCTCGCGGTATTTGGCCTCCAGGTGGCGCCGCCGGGCGCTAGGGCTGCTGCTGGGCTGCAGAGCCTCACTTGGGGGAACGTTGGCTGCCCAGAAGCGGTTCCCAGCGCCATTGCCCAGCTGTAAGAAGAGCTGAGGGTGTGGGCAAGAGGTTAGAGGGGCAGCCTACGGCCAGGGGCCAGTGCCCAGCACATCTTGGTTTTACGGTTGTCAGCGAGGGGCTGGGAGAGCCAGGCCACCAGCCCACTTTCCCATCAGGGAAGCTGAGCGCAGCCCGGCCTGCTGGTGGCTGTGGGTGCTCCCCAAAAGCCCCAGGCCAGAGCCAGCAGGCAGTCTGTGATGGGACAAGAGGCAGGCAGTCTGACAGGTGGATGCCCCATGGCAGGCGCCTGGTTGGGGGCCTTGCTGTTTGCCACCCAGTCCCACATCTGGAACTCTGCGTTCCTGAGGCTATCACAGCTTGGTGGGAAGGGCCCACCCTGTCAGTCAGTGGGATTTGGGAAACATCTCCCATCCTTGACATGCCTCTCTGGGCTCAGGGGAAGAGGAGTGGGTGCAGATTCTGGGGGTCCCAGGGGTCCAGTATTCAGGGGCCTAGTTTATTCATTCTTTCATTCTGCTGATCATTCGTTCCACAGCCACTTCCTGGGTGTCCCCACTGGCCTCTTTGTCAGGTCCTGTGTGGGGTGCTGGGGTCACAGCAGAGAACAAAGCAGAAATAGCCCTTGCCACCACTGACTGACTCTGTGACTTTGGGCAAGTCATTTTCTCTCCCTGGGCCTCAAAGTTCTCTTCTGTAAACTGGGGATTCAAACCCTAACTCACAGGGAACATGACACCCAAACTGCTCTGGAGGCTGCAACTTGTCTGAGGCTGTCAGGAAGGCCCTGTGTGGTCGGGCCCTGGGTCCAGCCTGACGTACCTTCTCCCCTGTAATTACCACACGTGGGAGTACCTGGGAACCCCAAGTACACAGGCACAAATGTACATATATGAGTGTGCCCCCAAACATACATGCTCCTACACACTGGCACATGGGAGTACAGATAAAATGAAGCAAGGGTTTGCAGGACACACAGTCTCTGTTGTACATTCTTTTTTTTTTTTTACAACCCTTTAAAACTGTAAAAACATTCTTAGCTCACTGGCCAGTTTGCTGACTTTGTCAAAAATCAACTTTTCCCAAATCCCGAACCACCAGATGATCCCAAAGGTCTCCTCTAGCTCCAGGATGCTGGGGTTGGGGAGATGGGGGAGACGGGGCTGGGAGACCCAGGCAGTGGCTGAGCGGGGCAGACTCCAAATGTAGGTGGCAAGCAGGGGCCTCCCACCTCAATGAGTGTTTCCGTCCACACCTTCCTGTCCATCTTCAAGCTTCGCACCTTGGAGATGCCAGCACCCAGGCCACGGTGCTCCCCTGGAGACAGGGCCAGATTCAGGGTCATCGAGGCCCTCTCCTTCACAGGAGCGCTCACTCCCCCACCCACCCAGTGCCCATTCAGGGACAGACGGAGAAGCCACGGGCAGAACCCAGGGGCTAGGCCTGCAGCTCCACCTCCCGCACAGCTCCGGAATCCAGCCACACAGCTCTGCTCCCCACACCACAAGACTGAACCCTGAAATTGTCACCTGGGCTCCTGCAGGAGCCCCTAGCTGGATCCCTATAACCATGTTTGGCCTCCTGCAGGCCACTCTCCACATAAGCCCAGCCAGAAGGGTCTCTTTAAAATGCAAATCCCCTTCAAATCCCTGCATAAGACCCTCCAGTGGATCCCCAGAATCAGATCTAAAGTCCTTACCCACTTCCCCTGCGATCTCATCTCAAACCCCTCTCTCCTCCACTCTCTTCTAACTGTCCATGCTCATTCCTGCCTCAGGGCCTTTGCGCTCACTGTTGTTTCTGCCTGGACTCTCTTCCTCCATCTCCCCAGGGCTGCTCCCTCCTGTCATTCAGCTCTCAGCGGACATGTCACCTTCTCCAAGAAGGCTTCCCAGACAAACAACACATTTCTGCCTCGCACCTGTTGTTAGCCAATACCTCTATGGGTTCCCTTGGTTCATGTATGTAGTTTCTGCCTCTCCCCACCAGAATGGAAGCGGCAGGAGAGCAGGAACCTTGACTACCTGTTAGTTAGAGTCTAGCCTCAGTACCTAGAACAAAGCCTGGCACTTAACAAATCTCTGTTGAATGAAAGGAGAGACGGGGGTTGAGGCTGGAAGGAATGCAGCCTTGCTCAGCCACAGGTTCCACAAAGGACCCCTGGAGCAGGGAGGGAGCTGGGGGCACTAGGAGTGCCTGGCTCTGCCTGGCCCTAGTCTTGGCCCCACGTCCCTCTGCAGCCTCCTATGGAGTCCCTCGTCCACTCCAGTCACCCTCACCCCTCCACGAACTGATGCCTCCCTAATCTGGTCTCCACTCGAGCCTTCGCTTTCCTGCACCCAGACCTCACAGCCCAAGGTCTCCTGGACATTTGCCCTGAACATCTCACAGGCTTCAGGGTTTTTCACAGAGCTCAGCAACTTCCCCAGAACGGTTCCTCCCCCTGGGTCTCCACCTCTAGCCGCCCAAAGCTGCCACCTGGGCATTGTCAGCTCCCCTGGGGACCCAATCCCTAGCAGCTAGCACAGCATCTGGTGCATCACAGACCCTCAACAAATGCTGGTTGAATAGATGAATGAATCTTGGGCTCTGCCCTCTTTCTTTCTCATCCTCCTCGTATGATCTGTCTTTGGGACTTGTATGCCGTACATCCTGAATATCTCTCGAATGATCTCCATCACTGCCCCAGACCAGGCTGCCTCCTCTCTCTCATGGATCCCGCAGCAGCCTCCTCACTGGTCTCTTGTCTCACTTCCTCCAACTTAGCTTCCACCCACCAGCCAGAGTCTGACGCACAAATGTGGCCATGTCCCTCCCACCCCTCTCTGGAGGGAACACCAGCTGCTCCCTCTGCAGGCAAAGCCCTGCCTGGCCTGGCCCCTGCCATCCCCTCCTGCCTCACCTCCTTCCGCTCTGCTGATGTGACAGGGGTGCTGAAACCCAAGAGGCCTGGGCTCAAATCCAGACTCATTTACTTGCCAGGTGACCCTGAATGAGCCATTTTGCCTCTCTGTGCCTCAATGTCCCCACCCATGATGTGAGAAGTGGAATCCCTGCCTTGCGATGTGAGGGCTGCAGGTTAGTCATGGTGGGAAAGGCTCGGCGCACAGGTGCAACGTCATAAACAGTGATCTCTGACTACTGTCCTCGCTCTGGCCCCTCCCGCCAGACAAGCCACCTGCCATCCCAGCCCTCCAGCCCTGTCCTGCCTCAGCTTGGTGCCCCACTTGACACACACCTGCACAGCGCTTGCAGATGACGACACAGAGGTTGATGGAGGCCCAGTCAGGCTGGGGAGCCCCACAGTCGGCACAGAACCTGTTGGGGGCCACAGCCCAGATGCGCTCGGCCACCTCCGAGGTAGACAGGGCCTCGGCAATGGCTCCCTGCATGGCCTCCAGCCACTGCTCCTTCTCCAGCTCCGATTCGGCCGAGAAGCTGGGGACACAGGAGTTGGGGGGGCTGCTCAGAGGGATCTGGGGACAGCATGAGGGGCACAGCATGAAGTGGGGAGAAGAAGATATTGAGAGTTCCTAGTCAGAAGAGGGAGGCATCCTGGGTCTGGGGGGGGGCGGGGGGGGGGGGGGGGGGGACAAAGGCAAGGACACCACAAACCAGACAGGCACATGGGGGCTAGAGCCCAGAGGGGGCTCCGCTCCCCCAGGGAGTAGAAAAGGCTACTGGGAAGAAATGATGCCTGAGCTAAGATTTGACAGATGAGAAGGGCTTAGCCAGGTGAAGAGGTAGAAGGGCATTCTTGACAGAGAGAACAGCATGCGCAGAGGGGCAGGGTGGCACACAGGGCATTCCAGGACCTGCAGGCAGGATGGGCAGACTGGCAGAGAAGAGGCTGGGAGACAGACAGGCACAAGCCTGTGCCAGGCAGAGGGTCAAAGTGCACCCAGAGGACAATGCAGAAGCAATAGAGGGTTTCAGTGGGGAGGAGGGGAGGGTACAGAGATATCTCCCCCTCTGGCTTTTTCTTTTCCTGCTGCCACCGAGTCGCATGTGTGCATTTAGGATTTGGCTCCACCCATAACCCACCGCCATGGCCCAGGAAAGCACTGCTGCTGCAGAGGTAATGGACGTTAGTACTACTTCCCGAGAGGTGCTGGACACCAGCCTCGTCCACGAAGGCCTAGCACGTGGAAGCTGCTAAGCTGCCAAGGCCTTGGCCAAGCGCCAAGCCCATGTCTGTGTCCTGAATCCAATGCGTGAGCCTGTGTCTGCCGGGCTGGTGGAGGCCCCTGGCGCTGAACACCAGCTCAACCTAATTAAGGCTGATGACAACCAGAAACTAGGGGAACGGTTGGGCCTCTGTAAAAGTGACAGAGAAGGAAGACTCGGAAAGTGGCTGGTTGCGGTTGTGTGGTGGTTAAGGATGACAGCAAAGAATCTCAGGCCAAGGATGTCATTGACGAGTACTCCAAAGGCAAGGAATGAACAAATAAAAACTTGGCTTTCAACAAAAAGAACAAAAAAGACCCCTCTGGTAGGCAGACAGGCAGCCGAAGGGTGAGGATGCGGGCGCCAGGCCAGAGGGCCCACAGGCCGAGGGCAAAATGGTGAGGGGCAGATGGGAGGGACCTGAGGAGGAGAGAGTGATGCAGGCAAGACAGGGGTGGTGAGGAGTTTGCACAGGGGTGAAGAGGAGAGGCAGGGGTGCCCAGGGAGGAGATAGGGGGCCCGGGAGGAACCGTGAGTTGGGGCGGAAGAGGGGAGATGTCCACAAAGTTGTTAGACATGCAGGTCTAGAGCTCAGGAGAAAGACCCTGCTGGAGACAGAGATCTGAGCTAAGGGCAAAGGAGATGAGGATGGAGGCATGAGGATGCAAGCGTCCGCCAAGCAGTTACCACGTACCGTGTCGGATAACAGCTTTACAAAGACTGCCTCATCCTGTTCATAGAGGAGAAAACAGGCGCAGAGAGGCCAAGTGATTCGCCCGGGTCACACAGTGACCCAGCGGTAGACTCAGGATGTTATGGAGACTGAATTGTGTTCCCCTAGAATTCATAGGTTGAAGCCCTGACCCCCAGTGTGACTGCATCTGGAGATAGCGCCTAGGGTGATAATTCAGGCTAAATTATGTCCTAAGAGTGGGGCTCTACTCCGACAAGACTCGTTTCTTTATAAAAAGAGGAAGGGACACAAGGCTCTCTCCACGTGTGCACAGAGGAAAGGCACTGTGAGGACACGGAGAGGAGGTGGCCGTCGACAAGCCAGGAAGAAAGGCCTCACCAGAAACTAACCCTGGTGTCACCTTGACCTTGGACTTCCAGCCTCCAGAACTGTGAGAAAATAAACTTCTGTTGTTTAAAGCCCCCGCCTGTGGTATTCTGTCATGGCAGCTGAGCGGACTAATATATAGGATTTGAACCCAGGCCCAGCACAGTGCCTCGGAGGTGGCGGCTGAAGGTGCGGGAGTGGGAAAGCCTCCCCAGGGAGAGGACAGAGGGCAGAGACAGACCATTGAGGGATGGCTGAGGTCAGAGGAAATCAAGATGGTAGAGTCTTGGAGGCTCAAGGAGGCGCACCCAGGACAGGCCCCACCAGACAAGGAGTGAAGAGCATCCTTTGATCTCGAATAAGTATTAATGACAGATGAGCACTTTCGAGGGAGCAGGGCAGGCTGGAGGGGACAGCAGGGTGAGTGGCCGTTGCAGAAAACCGGTATGGGCAACTCTGAGAGCAGTGTGGTGGGGAAGCAGGGACGGTGATGGCCAGAGGGAGGTGGGGTAAAAGGGAGATTTCTTAGAAAGAAGGGATCAGAGCAGGCTAGCAAGTGAAGGAAAAGGACAGCAGGGGTGAGTAGGGCTGGGAAGGGAGGGGAGAGATCCATCCTAGAACAAGGAGCAGCATCCCATATGGCAGGAGAAAATTCTGGGCGGGAGTGAGGATGCAGTTGAGCAAGGGGAGGCTCACCTGAAGATGCGGTAGGGGGTGGTGAGGTCGAAGCTGCGCCGGTCTGCTTCCTTCACGTTGCCCACGCTCATGTCGATGAAGGTGATGCCAATGCCCAGGTGGTATTCCTGGCAGGCAGATAGGAAGGGGTGAGGCAAGGCCTGGGGGGTGGGGCTCAAGGCCCAGGGAGGGGACAGACAGGAGGGGAAGGTGGTACCTTAGGGACTAGAAAGTGCCTAGGAGGGAGATAAGGGAGGGCTCAGGAATCTGGGCATGGGAAAATGAACCCGGGCTCAGAGGCCATATAGCAATAGGTAGGTGGTGCAGGAGCCAGGGCAGTGACGGGAGGGTAACATTCAGGGACCAGGCAGGGGACGAGGTCAGAACTAGGGGCAGGAAGGGGGCAGGCAAAGGGCTGAGCTCCATCAGGTGAAGGGAGAAAGAAGAAGGGCAGGGCTGAGGGAGCAGATGAGCATGGGAGGGGCTGAGGGATCAGGTAGGCCTGGGGAAGGGCTGAGGGACTAGGTGGGCAGGGGGCAGGGCTGAGGGACCAGGTAGGCAAGAGAGGGGCTGAGGGACCAGGTGGGCAGGGGGTAGGGGAAAAGTTGGCAGCCTGGCGATTCCTTCACACCTCCAGATTCTTGTAGAGCTGCACTTTGTCCCCTACCACGGCCACATACAGTTTATTCTTGAAGCCACGTAGCTCCAGGCTGCCAGCGCGGTCAGGTGGCTCTGGGCCTCGAACACCCAATGGGTAAGCGCTCGACAGCCGGGCCCGGGCACGCTGCTCGGCCACCGCCTGCTGCAGGGCCTGCATCCACTCCTTCCGCTCCGCTGCAGGCAAAGGGGAAGGAGGAAGCCCCGCTCAGCCTGGCAAGGAGCCCCCCGAGGGCTCCCAGTTCCAGGCTCCTCAGGCAACACCTCTGTCAGAAAGCCCACCTATCTCTGACTGTCTCAGAGTTCTCTGACTTGGACGAGCTCAGGCTCCAATCCCAGCTGTGCCACTTCGGCTGGGCACGCCATCTGCCTATCCGAGCCTTTTCCCCATAAAGGGGAACCTGGGCTTCTGAGGACTCAGTGGGTGTCTCAAGCACAGAGCCGGCCAGGCAGTGCCCCCTTCCCTCCCCCACCTCACAGAGGGTTGACTCCTCTCTGGGTTTGACGTGGGGAGAGCAGATGTACCCTGGTTCTCCTCCCGCCCTTATAAGACTGAACTGCCAGTCTTCTCCCTGCCCAGTCCCCACCATCACTCTCTGCCCGGAAGGCAAAGGTCCGGTTGTTCGTGATCACTTCAAACTTCTGGTCCCCGATGGCAGCCACGTGGGAGATGCAGGCCACAGACACAAAGCGCTTAGAGTAGGCATCCTGGGAAAGAGAGGAGCTCTAGGGGTTGGGGTGGGGCCCCCAGAGGCCCAGCCCCTCCCTGAACCCTCAGCCTCAGCTGAAATGAAGGCTGCAGCCCTATCTTCCAGAGGGGGTCAGGGACAGCCCCTATGCTGACCCTGACCACAGCCCACAGCCCACAACTCCCCAACGGGCCAGGAGGACACATATCAAGTAGTCAGACTGGAGCACTGGTGAGGACTCAGCTTCACCCAGGTCCAGTGTTGGGGTTCAGTCTACGACCAGGCTGGAGCACGGGTCACGTCAGGGACCAACATGAAACTCACCTTGTTAGTATCAAAGTATTGCAGGTAATCAGCATCCAGTCTCACCCATCGCTTCTGATAGATATAAGATCTGGAGAGGCAGAGGCAGAGGCAGAGGGATAACAAAGCAAAGGATTGGGGATTAGGGGGGAGGTTCCAGGATTACCCCAGCCCCCTATGGCAGCCACATACAAAGTTAGGAAGAGCCAGGTTGAAGGATCCCAAATGATCACTGAGAAGACAGACTTTACCTACAGCAAGAGTGACCGAAATCAGACTCAGAGTAGGACTTCCCAACTTTAAGGGTAATAAAACATAGGTCTGATGGGGATGATGGGTGGTTACAGTCTGCCTGCAGGGAGACCTGATTAAATAACCTTGGCTCCTCTGGTTTTTGAGTCCATGATACCAGTATACTAGAGCACTGCCTGCCCCATGCCAAGCACCAGAAGGACCCAACAGGCCTCACTCACCCCTGTGGTGGGTTCTTGTCCAGCCAGCCGGCCTTGATGACCGGTGTGACAGGGGTGGGGCCCCCAGGCAGCCCATCCATGGGGTATGGTGGGAGCTCGGGGATCAGGAGGCTGCTGGGCAAGGATGAGCTCAGGCTGCTGGTGTGCCATCCACCGCTGGGGGAGGAGAAGATGGAATGAGGAGGGCTGGGATGGGGGCTCCTGTGAGGGAGGGCTGAGGAGATGGGGGCTGGGCTTGGGGAAGGAGGATGGCTGGGTGGGAGAACCAGCAAAGAGGAGCGGACACTCACTTGGGGACGCCCTCATAGGCGTGGTCATCCTCATCTTCATCCCCTTGGTCATCCCCAGACAGTTCCTCTCCCTCGCTCAGGAGACTGGCCACACGCACGGCCCGTGGGACTCGGCTCACTGGGGGCTCCTCCTGTCCTCCAAGACCCGCTCAGCGTCATGCTTCCCTTTGAGGCCCAGATCACATCCACGCAGGGGCTGCCACACCCCCCTCTGTCCACTCCATCCCGGACCCACACAACTCAGCACTTTTACTTCTGTTTCCTCACACTCCCCTCCCCCACTGGCAGACTGCAGAGGGACCCAGGGAAACAGGGTCACAGAGACAGAGCAAATCAGTGCAGGCACCAGCCCACATCAGAGACAAAGACAGAAAGACAAAAGGATCGAGAAAAAGACGCAAGGGTGGAAACTGAAGACACAGAGAGAAAGGGTGACATGGGGACACAGAAAGTGAAACAGAAACAGAGGGACAGACACTCCAAGACGGATGTGCTGAAAACACCGAGGGAAGAGGGCACACACAGCCATGCAGATGCAGCTGAAGACTGTAGCTGGAGCCCCAAACCAGAGCCTCCAGACCCCCAGCCAGTGCTCTGGGGCCGTGCCTGACTCCTGACCGCCTGCACGGCAGACAGTGAAGAGGGAAGGGAACTCTCCTGGGAGCCCGCTGCCTTTCTCTACCTGGTGGTCCCAGGGTCTGAAAGGCAGCTGGGCAGCCCCCCCTCCACGCTGACAGGCAGCCAGCCCAAATCCTAACCACCACCCTGCCCCACCTTCTTGGTCATCACGCCAGCTGGGGCCCCTGGCCCCTCCTCCAGGACCTCATCGTAGTCAGAGTCATCTGGGGAGAGATGGGGTAGGGGAAGACTCAGAAGCAAGGAGCTTGGCCTCCCCTCCTGGGCACCTGGGCCTGGCTTCACAAAGGCCACCCTTGACCTGAGAGAGAACCCCACCGCCACCCACGCCTGGCTTTCAAGAGGCAGCACAGGGGACAGGAAGTGCTATTTATATTCTCGGGCCTCATAGGACGGCCCTGGGGGTGGCCAAAGGAGAGGCCAGGCTGCCACAGGAAGGTCTGAACAGGCAGCAAGCTGGGGGGCCACGGGCGGGGACTGTGTCAAAAAGGCTAAAAAAAACAAAGAGAATCAAGGATCAAGAAAGGGGGACAATCCAAGGAAAAGCAAACCATTCAGTCTTGGGAAATACTCCCAGACTTTAAACCATGGGCAACTCAAGAGGTTTGCCACATGCCGGCACCCAGCAGTTAGCAGGTCAGACAGGCTGGTGCTGTCTCCATTTTGAGGATGGAGAGAATGGGCTCACTGTCCAGGGCCACACAGTGGGCGGGTGGCAGGGCCCAGGAGAAAGGGGAGAGCGATGCTCGCAGACTCTCGAGGGCCCCAGTCCCAGGCCACCCACCCAGAACCCCATGCCTGGCTCGGGCACTCACCGAACTCTGGGAGCAGGCGAGGAGGTTTCGGGGGGATCTCCGGGGTGCTGGGAGGTGGAGAAGGGGGGTGGGGAGGCCCCCGGGGGAAGGCGGCTGGGAGCTCCTCAGGCTCTGGCTGGGTAGGGGACGACAGTGGTGGCAGCAGTGATTCCTCCTTGGCGGGAAGGCTGGGAACAGATCAAAAGTTGGGCCCCAAGGGGTGAGCTCAGTGCAGCTGAGTCACTGGGCCAGTGTCACCAAGCGACAGGGCCAGGACTCAAACCCACTGAGCCCCCAGCTCACCTGAGCTGCAGCAGAACTCAGACAGGAGCCCTCCTCTCCACACTGCCCTCCTGGCCCCGCTCCCTTGCCCCAAACCCTCCAAGCCTCCCCCAGAGCCTAAAGGCAGCAGGCACCTTCTTTGGCCTGCGTGAGCTGGCCCCACATTGCTGTGACAAACTCACCTGATCCCACCCGACTCCTCTTGCACACCAGCTCCTCGTCTCTACTATCAGTCCCCCAGAAACCCTTCCCTGACTCCAAGGCCAGGTTCGGGCCCCTGGGCTCCCACAGCCAGTCTGTCACAGCACGGATCACACTGCTCCCTGCAGGCTGAGTGTCTCCCGAAGGGCTTTGGCGTCAGAGATGTGGGTTTAAATCTTGCCTCAGTATTAGTTCCTGTGTGTCCTGGGGCAAGCACCTAGCCTCTCTGAACCTCAGTCTCCTCTTCTGTAAAGTGGGGACTACATCACCTACCTAGTGGGGTGGATGGAGGATTAACCAAGACAAGGGTGTCGTATGCCAGCACACAGGATGCACGAAGACCACCAGCTGGAACAAGGGGCCTGCCCCACGCATCCCGCAGGGGCCAGTGAGGAGCATGAGGGTGGGTGGGCAATCTACCCCACAGGTTGTTTTCAGGCTGGTCTACGGCCCCAGTGTTCCTGACAGTGATGGACAGCATATGACCACCACAAGGCAAGAAGGGCTGGGCGTGATCAGGATGCCAGGCCTTGGCTCCTGCTGTTGCCTCCCCCAGGAACACCCGTCTCCCTGGTCTCTGACTGGAGAACGTCTCCTCATCCTTTCTCTCCAAACTCAAGCCCCCCTTCTCTGGAAGTCTTTCCTGACCCCTCCTTCACGCTCCCCCTGCCCACATTCCCCTCTGTTATGAGCTTTAGACAAATTATTCCAAATAACACTTTTTAAAAAATATCTCCCTCCTTTGGTCCAGGTGTTGTCCTGACTCCGGTCTGTGTGCTCTCAGGACCTGTGGCTCCTCCCTGTCAGCCCGCACTCCCCTCCCCTCCGTGTGCAGGGAACAATGAACAGAACCCTCCCCTTCTGTGGAGAAGCTACCTGCAGCTGGCTTTCCTACTCTGTTCCCCCAGAAACCTGCTAAAGGCGGGAGGTCAGCCATGCTCCCAGACCACAACGCCTCTGGCGAAAGTGGCCAAAAGTGGCCCGAGTAAGGAGCTGCCCCTGGACTGGGAGAAACTGTGAGTGATCTCTCGACCTGGTGGAGAAGCCAGAGCTTTTGGCTCGGCTGAGTGTGATGGCTTCAGCCTGGGCACATCCCGTGCAGGGACCTGAAACCACACCTGTGGGGTTGTTGGAAGACATGTTGGCTCCTTGGGGCAAGAGGTTTGTAAGCCAGGGTGGCTCCCACACCTGTCCGCTGTGAGTCTCAGTCTGGCCCCCCGAGTTGTCCCCTGGAGGGCCACATAAAATGGCTCCTGGACAGCCATGTGGCTGGTGGCACTGACTGCTCCAAGGACCCCACAGCAGAGGAAGACCTGCCACTGACCTGGTGGCAGCTGCTCCCACCCTATATGCTTCTCAGGGAATCTAGGCCACGCGGGCCTACGGTAGTCCTGAGAGCCCGCATATCCAGCTGGGCTTCAGAATCCCCCCTGGTGGGCGCTGCACCAGGCTGTCTCCCCTCCTTGACCCTGAGTCTCTTTAGGGTGGGGCAGTATCGGACTTGCCTCTTATCCCCACAGCCCAGCACAGGGCTTGGCTGAGTTAGCAACAAGAGCATGTTAAATGGGTGGGTGGAGAGACGGACGGGTGGATGGGTGGATAGGTGGACAGGTGGGTAGGTGGATAGGTTGGCCATTAGGGTTGAGAAGGAAGCAAACGAAAGGGTGAATGATGATGAAGAGGCTGTGAGTATCCACAGGCCCGAGGGCACGACCTGAGGTGTTGCCCCCAGGTGGTCAGGTACAACGTCCTTGGACACTTCTCGACAGGCAAAGCACTCTACTACACACAGCCTCGCAGACTCCAAGAGGAAGGGGCCCTTGGGGGCCTGGCCTGTGATCAGCTGAGAGCAGAACTCCAAGCTGTGGGGCCAGGACCAGCCAGACCGACCCAGAGGAGGTGGGGACAGACTCCACCCCTCTACCGACAAGCAGGGCTCAGCGGGCCTGGCTCCCCAACCTGCCCCAGCACTGAGGGCCAGTGCTGCGGGGAAGGTAGTGGCAACAGAGCATCCTTAGAGCCCATGCGAGGGATCTGCCCCTCCTGAGGCCTGCCTCCCCAGCATGTGGGTTCCTTCAGACCTTCTTCACGAGTGTATGCTCGGCACTCCTCAGGGATTCATAAATAAATGAAGACCTGGATTAACTAATTCTCATTAATTCCTTCATTTACTCATCGCTAGGGATCTATAAGATGTGGCTTATTGTTACTCCCACTTTACAGATGAGGAAACTGAGGCACAGAGACATGAAGTAATGTGTCCTTGACCCCTCAGCTGAGGTTTGCACTCAGGTAGTCCAGCACCACAGCCTGCAAGCTCAACCATCGGTGGCAAATGAGGCCACAGCGGGGATCTGAGGGCTACTCTGAGGGCTGCCTCCTCACACTGGCCACCCCGACTCAGGATCTAGGCAGCTGTGGAATTGACGTTCGGTCCAAGAGGGAATGTGATCACAGCTCTGACGGCTACTGTGACCATAGAAGGGAGAGGGGAACAGATGCAAAGAACTCCCCTCCCAGTAGAGCATTTGCAGGAAAAGGACTAGGTGCCAATAAGGTGGGAGCAAGGGGGCCCCTCATAGACCTCCAGGCCTTGTTCTAGCCACCTCCTCCAGGAGGCCTCCTGGCTGACCCCTGCCTGCCTACCACAGGGGACCCAGGTCATGCTGAGTCAGGGCCAGGCTCAGAAAAGGAGAAGTAGTGTCATGTAGGAAAACCCCAGGGGAAGGGACAGTGCCCACAGAATGGTCCCACCGAGCCCAAGTTCTGGCCACTCAGCGCCTGGACCTCTAAGAGTGGCCCCAGCTCCAATCTGCAGCTGAGGCCCAGCTGGGATGTTTCCCACCAACCTCTGACCTACGAGACCAGAAGACTGGCCCCAACCCAGAGCCCCAACTCTGAGCATGTGCTCTGTAGCCCCACCTCCAAGCCTCTGCTCACACCGCTCCCTCCGCACTGCCCTCTCCCTACCACCCCAGCCCATGGAAAGCCCATTGCACCTCAAAACACGGCTCACTGGCCTGTCCTCCAGGCAGCCTCCAAGATGCCCACACAGAGCTGCTCTCCCCCTGCCCCACCCCTGGCTCCCCGCTCCTTCCGCCCTGTTCTCCTCCAGCCAAGTGACACGTGGACCCTTCTGCTCTCCCCACTATGCCCACAGCAAGACCAGGTACTCCCGGGCAGGGGCTGAGGCACCCCAGCCTGGGCCCTCGGCCTAAGAAGGGCTATTGTACTGGATTAGGGCAGATACACAAGCCAACATTAAATCTAGGAGTTGGGGGCCATGACAGGGTCCCGAGTCAGGATGAGTAAGAGTACAGTGACCGTCTAATCCACCGTACAAACCAGAATGTTTCTGAAAGTTAAAGAGGCGCTATTAACAATGACTTGAGGGCAACAAGTGTAAATAGAGCCAGTCCCGAGCTAAACGCGACATGTGGTCGCTCTAGTTAAGAGATGGAGCTTTGGAGCCAGGCAGACCTGGGCTCAAATCCCAGCTCAACTGCTCATCAGCCTGCGACCTCATAGAGCAGGTCCTTTCGCTCCGAGCCCCACTGTCCCCTCTGATCTGCTTCCAGGCTGACTGATAACTCGATAAGGAGAGCCACTCTGCATGTCCTCAGCACAGCTCTCTCACTAAGGCTCTGGCTAAAGGAGGCTCAGGCTCCACAAGCTGAGCCAGGCACCTGCTTCAAAGCCTCCTCCTCCTCCAGGGTGGCCACCGGCTCATCCTCCATATCTTTCTGTCCACATCAATCTCTGGCCAAAGGAACTAGAACTCACCATGAGGGCAGGGGGACCACAAAGTGGGGCAGCCGGAATATCTCAGACTGGCCTTGAACCCATCCCAACACACATTCTAGCCACCCCTGACTGAGCTGCATTCCAGAAATGCATTCTCTCAGGCCTTTGCACATGCTGTTCCTTTCACCTGGAACTCTTCCCTGTCTGGCCACCTCCTACTCTTCCTTCAAAAGGTCCAAATCACACATCCTCCCCCTCCACTTTGTGCTTTCCCTCACGCCCTAGGCTGGGCTGGGGCCTCCTGGGGACTCCTCCAGCCTTCACACTTCTGATCTCTCAGTCCAGTTATGTCTGTCAATGTTTACTTCACTAAACTGACGTCAGAGGACCAAGGACCCAGGCCAACACCCTGTCCTGGAGTCCGGACCTTCCCACAAAAGTGTCACACAGGCTGGCCTTAGAGGGACCTGGCCAAATCCCCACCTCTGGACTCTCACTCACCAGCGGGGCCGACAGGCGGGGTCAGGCCCAATGATCTGGACATATCCGTCTCCCACCCTGACTGCCCCTTCCCATAGGGAAAACTTTCCCAGCCGCTCACTTCCTCATTCGTGCCCTGGCCTGGCCCTCAGTCCTACACTTCTTCCTTCCTCCGTGGCTGCCCCAGCCTTCCTTCACATCATGAGACCCGAAGGTCAGCCCCTCCAGCACTCCCTGCTCTGTTCTGTTTACTTCCGCCCAGGCCGCAGCACAGAAGCCCTCCATGGGGTTTCAGTTGCTTAGATGTGATGTCTGCAGAATGCCTCTCAGCTTTTGCACATGCTGGGAGCCCCCTCAGGCCAATCCGTCTCTGTGCCACAGCATCATCCAACACAGAGAGGGCTTCAGCGAGTGTGTGTTGAATGACTGAATGACCACAACCCTACTCATGTCCTGATCACTAGAGAAGGTCAGCAGCTCACCCACCCCTCCATAGAGCAGCGCCCGATTAACCAGGTATCCACCCTGACAACCAATGCCTCACCCAGCTCTTAGCACTTCTCCGTGAAATAACAGCTAGCACTTGCTGAGTACCCACTATGTGCCAGGCATTCTGCTGGGGGCCTTTTTTCATTTAATCCCCACAATGACCTGGATCATCAACTCCACTGTGCTCAGGACACGCCTCCTCCTCCAGGAAGTCCACCCAACTGCTCCCTCTTCTAAGCTTACACATACTGTTGGGTCCTTCATGGCACATCTACCACCAGGCCGACACTGAGCTTCCCCACAGGCCAGCCCTGCTGTCGTGGGCAGGAGGAGACAGAGGCCTGGGTCTCCCAGGGCAGCTCTGTGCACTTCCGAGGCCTGACCCTGTGCCGGCTGGTGAGGGCAGCAGGGGCAGGAAGTTCAGCCCTCAGGGAGCTCAGGACTGTACTGAGCCCCTCTCCCCCATCCCGGGTGCCCAGCCCAGAGCTGGCCCGGCAGGAAGAGAAGGTGCAGGTGTCTGCTGGGCCCTACGGAAAGGTGAGCCAGGGGTGCAGGCCAGGGCCAGGTGCACGGACAGGACCTGGTAAGACGCACCTCTATGTCCCCAGGGACCTGAGCACACGCTGTTGAACTCATTAGGGACCCACAGTAATCAGGCAGAGGGGAGGCCAGCCCAGCCCCCCAACAACACAGGCACCCACTGCACCCCAGCCTGGGAAGGAGGAGTGGGAACCACACTGATGAAGTGCCAGCCCTCAGCAGGTCTCCCTGTCACTCTGGACTCAGGGGGCAGGCAAGGCAGTCAGCTGGGAGCTGCCCAGAGCCACTGCACCCTGTAACTTGACCCTGAGAGAAAGCACACCTAAGCCTCCTGAGGCGTCCTCAGGGGGGTGGGGGAGCCAGAATGGAGCAGATCAGCACTGGGTCCCTGAAGGGCAGAGACCCCACGGAGGAGCAGTCTGTGCGGCCCAGCAAACAGGCACGGTGGATCCCAGTGGACAGGACAGGGGCTCATGCGGAGATGGAGACCTGGGAACCCAGGGCAGGGGAAGGGAAGAGAGAAAAGGAGAAAAGGAGCAGGGGAAAAACAGAAAACGTGGAGAAAGTGAAAGAAGAGAGAAAATTCTGAGAGCAAAAAAGGGAGTAAGGAGAAAAGCACCACAGAAAACCCAGCCAGAGATGACAGACAGACAGACAGACAGAGATTCCTACCCTCCCAGGCCCTCAGAAGGAGCCCACCTCCTCCTTCCCGCCCCCCTGACAGCCCAGCCCAGGGCTGCCCCTGCTCACCCTCAAGCCGCCCGTGGCTCTGGCCAGGCGGCCCAGCGAGTGCTCCGGCGCTGCGTGCTGCCGCGCAGCCTGTGGCCGACCTGCCTGGGCTCGCAGACAGCCTGGCCCCTGTTCCCGGGGTGTGTCTGAGGACTGTCTGGGTCCAGGTAGGCTCTGCGTGCCTGTGATTTGTGTCCCTGCGTGTCTGTGATCACTTGTCTGCGTGTGTGTTTCTGTGTACAACTGTGGATCTGTCTGGGAGAGAGTGAGTGAGAGTGTGTGTGTGCGTGTGTGTGTGCGTGTCTCTCCCCCTACATCCAGTTCTGGTCTCCCCTGGCTTCCTGCTCTCCGCCTCCCCCACTCCCTGCAGCCCGGGCCAACACACACTTCCTGAAAACACTGACTGAGAGAGAAAAGTCACCCAGAATCCCCTGGGGCAGACACTTCCTCCCCGCCCCCAGGCCGCCCCCCCCACTCCAAGCTGGAATGGGACAAGCCACCCCAGTGCCTTACAGAGTGGACGCCCAGGAAGCCCTGGCCCTGGCTGGCCCCTCCCCACCCTCACAAGGAGGCTGGGAAAAAGGCTCTTTGAAGAGAGCAAGTTCTGCCCTGACAACAAGTGATCAGGCTTCAGGAAGTCCAGGGATTGGCTGGGCTTCAGGGCAGTCAAGGGTATGGATGGGAGTCCCCACAGTCTGACTCCAGCTGGCAGCTGCCCGCTCTGGGCAAATACTCTCTCTGCCCCAGGTATTGCCAGGCATCCAGGCATCAGAGAAGGAAACTGAGGCCCACAGCAGTCTGAGAGAGGCTCTGCAGAGTGACCCTGGAAATGATCCCTCTGCCACTCTCGGGGAAGCCGGCTCAGAGGTTCACATCTATGATACGTGGAGCTGAGTAGACTGGGCCCCAGGCCAGAAGGCAGGGTCTGAACACGAACTTCCCCTCTGCAGGGCTGCGTGACTCTGAGCAAGTTTCTCAGCATCTCTGCACTCATCAGCAAGTTCTCTACTACATGCTTAAATAATGGTGGAGGTGCAGACCCTTTAAGGGGGAAGTGGTGTCCTCCCAGGCCCAGCAGAATGGTGAGCGTGGTTTTAAGAGGCCTCACCCAGCTGCGACAGGAAGGAGGGGAACCAGCCCTCTCTGTGAAGTCCTCTCTCTTTCCAAGATGTCTGGGGCAGCACGGGTTGGTAATGGGAAGGGATCTGGGGTGCTGAGCTCAGGGCCCTTTAACCCTACTGTCCAGTCCGACGTGTGCTGAGGGCACACAGTGGGTGCTCAGTCAGCATGGGCAGCACATACACTCAGCGCCTGGCAGCAGGGACGCTCCTGCAGCTGCATCTATTCACTCAGACAACGTACACTTTCTGCGGGCCTATTAGGCACCCGGCACTGCTCCAGACGTTGGGGATTCAGCGGTCAACAAAATCCACAAGGATCTCAGCCCTAATGGAGCTGACGTTCTAGTGGGTTCATCTTCTTGGCAGCACAGGCACACACAGGCACACAAACTGGCTCACACCTAAGAGCGCACAAATACACACACCAATTCACATCACCCACAGCACATACTCACAAATGGACTGGGGCTGTTGGAGTCCCCACTGGGCCAGGACATGTGGGCACACGTGTGTGTGCACACAGGCCCTGATGAACAGGCATACACACCACACACATCACCACTGGAACTGCATAAATCCCCACATGCGTGTACATATTAGGATCACACGTCACCTCCCTTAGGACCTGTGCAGACGTGTGAATACACAGACACGCTACTACCCTGACAGCTTGCACAAACACACACAAACTGGCCAGGTGTGCCCTCACATGGAGTCACTCCCTCAAGAGTACACACAGGTACACACAGCAGAGAATCCCAAATTCTGCTGCAGAGCCTGGTGATGGTCTGGAGCCGGACAGAAATGCTCACTCAGTCACCACATGATCTGGTGTAGGAGGCCCTAAAATTGAGAGTGAGAGTCACTAGAGGGTGCAAGAGAGGAAAGGAATCTCAGAAAACGGGGACTCCTGTGAGGGGGGCAGGCGCAGGCCAGGCTGAGGAGTCCTCCACTGTGTACCAGGGAGCCTGGGGTCACAGGAAGGGGCTGTGAGGGGACAGGGTAGCTAGTCAGGTTCCAGCCTAGCCCCCACCTGCCTGACCTTCACCTATTACACACAGATGAGGCTCCATCTGCCACGAGCTTTCCTACCACTGAGCTTTAAAGACTCTGGACACCCCGGGAGCCCAGGGTGATAGGACAGCAGATGCCCACAATCCCAAATGTCAAAGTCCCCAGGACACAGGAGGCCAGGCTGGGCAGCTCACCTTCCACTACGCTCTGCCCTAAGGAATAGTCCCAAACTGTAATGAAGAATTGTCTATAAGTTCTCTCAGCATGGAATGAGTTTTGGGTCCTCTAGCTACAAGGGGCAGACTCCTGACCATGGGAACCTGGCCTCCCCTAGAAGTTGGCCAAGTGGTAAAGTTCAGACTGGGACTCTGAGAGTGGGGGCCAGGACCCTGGGGTGTGGACAGAACCCTTGCTCTAGCCAACAAGTCTCCTGAACTCAGACGTTAGCACCAGGAGGGCCAAGGAGGGCACCTGATGGGGTAATAGGCCCAGAGCAGCTCTTAGTCGGAGTCACAGCTAGCTGGGCCTGCCCCAGATATCCAGTCTCCTGGAACCCAGGCCTCCACTCCCCTACTGGGGGCTTTCGTGAGCTTCTTATGGACAAGGCCCTGCCTCCTGCCTTTGTTCACCCACTCCCACGCCCCTAGAGACAGACAGACAGACAGACACATACACACACACTCTCTCTCTCTCCATCCTGATGATGGAGTCAAAGGAAATAGAAATTACTCCTGCATGCAGGAGAATGGCGACTAGAGGGCGCAATGGCACCAAGAAACTGCCAAGTAGGCTGCAAGACAGGCTCCCGGAGGGACCCCAATACTGCCCCCAAGTTGTGTGAACCTGGAAAGGCACAAACCCTTATTGTGTTTCCACCAATCAAACCTCAAAACACCACAGCCTTGGCTCGGCCTTCAAGGCCCCTTTACTTAATGCCCCTCTCTGGGCAGGGAAAACCTCCAGACCCTCCCACAGGGGCTCCCTGAGCGTTACTTGGCATGGATCCAGCCAGTGCTCTCCTCCCTTCTCTGAACCTTAGTTTCTCTGCTTGAAAACAGGACACAAATCCCCCAGAAGGCCTGAGCAGGGAAGAAACGGGATTGTGTAAGCAGGGCACCCAGCATAGTGCACAGCACAGTCATGCACCACATAACGACATTTCGTCAGTGACAGACCACATATGCGACAGCAGTGTCATAAGATTAGCACCATAGAGCCTACGTGTGCAGTAGGCTGGACCATCCGGGTTTGTGTAAGTACACTCTATGATGTTCCCACAACGATGAAATTGCCTAACGACGCCTTTCTCAGAACACACCCCTATGGTTTGACACATGACTGTAATAAGGACCAGGAGACCTCTCTCTGCACATCCCTCCCTCCTCCAAGAAGCCTTCCCAGATTAGACTGACTTGATCCAAGTGCTACAATAAATCTCCACTATACCCCTGAATACTTATCCAGCCCCAGCTGGGGATGCTCCCTCCCGGCTGGGCACGCCAGCCAATGGCAGGAAGGGCGGGCACATGTGAAGGAGGTTAAAATGGAATGTCCACAGAAGTAGGAGGAAACTCAAGGAGTACTAGGAGCCAGGAGGGGAGAAAAGAGTTCTGAGGAGGAGGAAGGGTGAGTAGGATGTGGCCTGAGAAGTGTCCCCAGGAGCTTGTGACATTTGGCAGGAGCAGTGTGAAGGGAGAAGACAGGAGCACAGCACCAGGCCCTGGGCAGTTTCTGCTCCCCCACAGTGAGCTCATCACCCTGGGCTCCCTGTCCTGGGCTCCCCATCCTGGCTCCCCATCCTAGGGTCATTTCTGTCCTGGCTCCCCGTCCTGGGCTCCCCGTCCTAGGGTCATTTCCGTCCTGGATTTCCATCCTGGATCCCCATCCTGGGCTCCCCATCCTAGGGTCATTTCTGTCCTGGATTTCTGTCCTGCATCCCTGTCCTGGGCTCCCCATCCTAGGGTCATTTCCATCCTGGATTTCCGTCCTGGCTCCCCGTCCTGGGCTCCTGGTCCTAGGGTCATTTCCGTCCTGGGCTCCCCATCCTAGGCTCATCACCTAAAGCCCCATTTCCTCCAGATGCTACCTCCTGATGCCAGAATGTCCTTCCATCTCCCAGTATCTCACACTCACCAGGCCCCAAACTTAACTCCAGACTTCCTCTCAAACTCACTTCTGTCCCTGGGTCCCCAGATCAGTGATGGTACCACCATCCACCCAAAACGGAAACCTGGATACTGCTGTGTCTCCCCGTGCCTTCTCTGCTCGTGCCCAGGCTATCCCCAAGTCCCATGCACTCTAGGAGCCAGCTCTCGCTCCAGTCTGCCTCCTTCTCTGCAGTCGTGTTAGCACAGCCTACACAGGGGCCTCTCGCCTGGCCCTGTGCCCTCTCACTGGTCTCCCAGCCTCCTCCCCCATCAACCTCACCAGCAGCCAGAGTCATCCTTCTAGCAGTCAGCTTTCAGCCGATCACTCTGCTTAAAACCTTCCTCGCTGCCCCCCTGGCCTTCACAGCATGGCCCACCAGGACCATCTGCAAGCCTCACCAGCATTCAGTAGTCAGCCACACCATCCACTCAGAGTGCCCCAGACGGCGCTTTCCAGCTCTGAGCTTTGCATATGCTGTTCCCTCCACCGAGGCACCTTTCTTACCCCAGTGCCAAAGGCCACAAATGCCCCCTCCACCCTCTAGGGTCCTCTGCCATGTTCCTCCCACCCTGGATGGCATCCACTCACCTCACAAGCAGGCGGGAGGACCCAGTGCGGGGGGGCACAGGTGGAATGCTTAGCTCTGCCAAATGCCGCTTGGCGGGCAGTGGGGGCACCACAGGGTCCGGGGCAGCTGTGGACGGTGCGGAGAAGCAGGCAGGTGGAAGGCAGCTCCTCCGGGGTGGGATGGGTGGGGCAGGCAGTAGCCCCTCATCCTCTCCCGCTGTGGGTAGTGGCTCCGGTGGAGTTGTGGGCGCAGGCGGTAAGCGGAAGACATGACGCTTCATGGGCACGGGCCGTGGGGTGGAGCGGGGTGCAGGGGCTGGGGGCGTGTGGGCACGGAGCAGGCCAGCCAGGATACGGCGGCGGTGGCCGGGGAGTAGCATGCCCATGTCCACCAGCCGGGCATCACTGAGGCCTTGGCACTCCGTGGCCCACAGCAGTCCGTGCTGCTCAAAGAGCCCGGTGTACTGCTCCAGGTGCAGAGCCCGCAGCCACTCAGCCACTGACAGAGCTGCATCCCCAGCCTCTGCCATGGTTCCTGCCAGCAGAGGCCAGCCAGCAGGACTCTGTCCCGACCTGGAACAGACAGATGGGCACAGGTGAGAGGCATGACCAACCAGGTGTAGCTCCTCAATGAGCAACCCTCTGTGGCTCTCCAATGCCATGCGGTCAAGCTCTGTCCTTGAACTTTCTCCCCTGTGCTTCACGTGCCAGGCAAGGCCAGGTACCGCCAGGTCTCTGAACACACACGCTTTTCCCTCTGCCTGAAACCTGACACTTCCACCCCCACCCTCCATCACACCCCTGTGGCTTCCTAGCAGCCAGCTCACATCTCCTCCAGGAAGCCCTCCAGGACCCCCAGAGTTGGTACCACCCCTAACCCCCATCCACAGCCTCAGCCACTGCTGCGAGGCTGGCAATGGCTGTGTGTGGCACACACACCCTCTACTGCCCTCTGCACAACCCAGGCAAGGGCCTGATTCCTTCTGAGGCACCAGTTCCCAGCTGAGGGCCAGGCCCAGGAGCTTAGCCAGTACACGTGGGACTGCAGGATACCAGGGCTGGACCCCCTGCAGGCCTAGTCTAGGGGCTGAGCCGCACCCCATCTCCATGCCCCTGGAGGAAGCGGAATGCTGGAGGAGGTAAGTCAACCCAGCATCACAAGCTTCTGGGGCTCTGGCGCTGTGAATGAGTCACCCCTCCCACCACCAAGGCGGGAAAGTAGGTAATGTATAAAAGGCCATTCATTCGTTTGTTCATTTGAAAGAGTCTCATACTGGGCCATGGAGACTCAGGTCCTACCCCCATGCTCCAGAGCTCCTGGCCCGGCAAGAGTCAGAAACGGACAACACAGAGAGACAGCGATTCACAGATCAAAAGAGAAAAGTCATCTGATCATCTCCACAGACACTAAAACTCAGTACCCAGCATACTTAAAAACCTTACCAAAATAGAAAAGGAATGATCCTTCCTTAAAGTAAAAACCAGCACCACGCTTAATGGGAAAACAATAGAAAAACTTTCATTAAAGTGAGGAATGAGACAAGGATATCCACTTCTTTATGACTACTACTATTATTATTATTATTATTATTACTCACATTGCTCTGAAAGTTCTGGAGAACAAAGATAAACAAAAAGGTATAAAAATTAGGAAGGAAGATACAAACTACGAGAATATATGAATATGAATAATACGAATTTCGAGTTGGAAAATCCAAGAAACTCAACTGAGAAACTATTACAAACAATGAAAGAATTTAGTAAGATAGTTGGTTTCAAAATTAATATAACAGAAATCATTATTCATAAGCAACGACCAGGTAGAAACCAGGATGAAAGAACCCATTCACAACAGCAGCACAAAATACAAAAACATCAAGAATAAACTTAACAAGGGATGTGCAAGATGTATAGGAAGTCAAATGTGGAGCATTACTGAGGGGCAGAAAGAAGACCCAGACAAATGGAAAGACACAGCATGCTCCACATCACCAAGATATTAATTCTAAGTTAATTTATAAATATGCACAATCCTATTAAATACACACACAGAATTTTTTTGGGGAGCTAGACAAGCTGATTGGAAATTTCACGTGGAAAAATAAACAGGCAGGAAGAGCGAGGAAAATTCTGAAAGCAGGGGATGGTGGAAAGGAAGGGTAAAGAGTGAGAATCAGCCTCACCACGTTAAAATATATAAAGCCAGATTAATTAAAATAGTCATGCTACCAGCACTTAAACAGAACAGAAAATTAAAAAATAGACCCAAATACATATAAGAATTTGGTATACAACAAAAGTAACTCAAGCTGGTGGGGAAAAGATGGAGTATTAAGTTGTTGGGAGAGCTGTGGAACAATCTAGAAACAAATTAAGTTGGACCCTACCTCACACCTTACAACAGGATAAATTAGAGATGAATCAAAGATTTCATAATAAAAAATAAAACCCTGGAAGGATTTTAAAAATCATCTCAGAGAGGCAAAAGCGTTTTGGAAATGCTACAAACCCAGAAGGATAAAGAAAAGAGTGAGATATTCAACTGTATAAAAATCAAACATTCCTGCATGATAAAAAAAACACCATAAGCAAAGCCAAGAGGTAAAGGACAAACCAGGGCATGTCTGCCACTCATATGCCAAACATAGGGCTAATTTTCCTAAAAGTTGAAAAGCACCTAGAAATACAAAACAGATCAATAACCTAACGGAATTATGGGCAAAGGATACAAACAGAGAAGTTCACAGAAAGGGAAATATAAATGGCTCTCAAACATGTGAAAAGGAACTTAACCTCCCACACTAAGCGGTGAGAGGTGAGGCATTCCCCGGCAGCCAGCAGCAGGAGTGCCTCTCAAGGGCAGGGCCACAGCAGCTGGGACAGCCCCAGCGCTTCTGCTCTCCAACCCAGCCACCCTCAGTCACGTCTCCTGCAGTCTTACTGGCACACGCTGGAAACGACCATATAGAAGGTTATGGTTTTAGTGCTGCATATAAAAACAAAAGATTGGAAATAACCACAATATCCATAAATCGGAGAATGGTTAACTAAATTACGGTGTAGTCATACAATAGAATACTGAGCTGCCATAAAAAATGAGGAAACTTCTTACATATTGACATGTTGTCATGTGAGTAAAGAAAGGTGCCGAACAGTATATATAACACTCTGCCTTTTAGGTAGGGAAAAAAAAAACAAAGGGAGAGGAGAGATAGGTACGCATCTACTGGTCACTGCATAAAACATCTCTGAAAATATGCACAGGAGACAAGGTGGGGCTGGTTGCCTCTGAGGAGGAAAACTGAGGGCTGAGGGGACCGGGGGAGCAGAGGCAGCGCCAGATTTCACGGGGCCTGACGCTGACATAATTTGGATGCCCTCCTTACAAAAAATACAAGATTATCATTTTGCAATATATAGAAATATCAAATCATTATGTTGTTCACTCGAAACTAACATAAATGTTATATGTGAATTACATTGCAATAAAAAAATTTTAATTAAAAAAAAAGAGTATCTTACTTTTGTAAAAATTTATAAAAACACAAGACCATGTGCACACACTGCCTGGGCCCCTCCCTGGGCCCTGGAAGGATCCAGAAGCTCAAGTCCATCAGCTTCCTGGAAACCCACCCCTGGTTGGGAGGGACGCACTCCACTCCACAGGTGTTTCTATCACCCAGATTTTGAACTACGTGAATATTTTTTAAAAGGCTCCTGAGGAACAGAAAGGAAGATAAAAACAAACAAAAATACATTCTTGGGTAAGCCGGCTCTCAACATTGTAAAGACATCAGTTCTTCCAGTGTTAAGCTATAAGACAATCCCAGCTGGGGCCAGGCCTGTGTCCCAGTGGTTAAGTTTGCATGCTCTGCTTCGGTGGCCCAGGGTTTCGCAGGTTCGGATCCTGGGTGCGGACATGGCACCGCTCATCAGGCCATGCTGAGGCGGTGCCCCACATGCCACAACTAGAAGGACCCACAACTAAAAATATACAACTATGTACCGGGGGGCTTTGGGGAGAAAAAGGAAAAATAAAATCTTTTAAAAAAAAAAAGACAATCCCAACCAAAATGACCCCCCAGAATTTGTTTAGACAGGCAGATTCTGAAGTTCATAAAAATTAAAGATTTACTGTTAGGTGGAAAAGCAAGGTGCAGAACAGTGTTTTAGGATGTAAACATTGGAGTTAAAGAAAACGTACACACATACATACACACATGCACACATAAACACAGAGTGCCCCTGGGTGGGTTTACAGGAAACTGCCTTTTCCAAGAATTGGCAGCTGGGAGCACAAGGGAGGGAGGGTTACCTTTCACTATATTCTCTGTATCTTTTTAATTTTGGACAAATTTAAAATAAATAAACAAAATCTAAAAGATAACATGATCATATGGGAATGAGAGAGACCATAACTCACCAGGCTCAGAAGGGAATCAAGTAAGCAGATACACCCCCACCCCAAGCCATGGTCCCCGCCCCGCCCCGTCCCATCCCTCCAAAGCCTCCGAGGAGGCTCTTCACAAGGTCCTGGGCCTCACCCTCTCTCTGCCGCTCAGCCTCAGTTTTCACAATGGAAAATGGGACCTCAGGTCTCACCTCCACCCACCTCAATGTTGGGGCTTAGTCTGCCCCACCCAGCCCAGCTCCGGCCCTCCCACCTCCTGACTCACCTCCTGATTCACCCGCTGGCCTGCCCAGGACCCGGGGTCCTCACAGAGGCAGCAGCTACGCTGAAGAGCTCCTCATCGTGGCCCGAGGTGGAAGCTGCAAGGACAGGGGTGAAGGAGAAAGTCCGTGAGGCAAGGCCACTTTGAGCAGAGGGACGCCAGGAGGAGGAGGGAAGCAGGGAAAGAGGAAGGAGGAGGAGGGGGACGCGGAAGGGGGAGAGGGTTGGGGAAAAGCGAAGAGAGGGAGGGAAGGAAGCGAGAGATGGGGAAGAGGGGAGAGGAAGAGAAGGAAGAGGAAGGAAGGGTTCAGGGAGCCTAACAGAAGCCTGTGATGTGGAGGTTAGACAGGAGGAAGGCCTTCCAGTGGGGGTGAGGAGGCAGACAGACAGGACTGCCCAGAGGTGGGGGCCACACAGGTGGTAAAGGGGAGTCAGGACTCCCCATTCTCTGGCCCTTCCCCAGGACCAGTGGCTGGGATTGTAGGGGCCTGGCCACGAAGCTGGATGGCCCCCAGGAATGACACGGGGAGCAGGCAGAGGTAGCTCCATGACTGAGGCAGTCCCCCCACAACACAGAGCCTGTCGGAGAGAGATAAGGGACCCTGAGGAGAAAGGACCCTCTCCACCCAGCCTGAGAGCCATGAGGTGGGCTGAGGGCTGAGCAGGGAACAGAGGCAAGGGCATGAGATCCCAGGGGCCCTGCACCTAAACACGTGTAGGAGCCCAAAGAGGGTGTTTCCAGACAGGAGGAGAAGGCGCAGGCCATCCCTGAGAGCAGGCCACCAGCCAGCGCAGATGGCCCCAGCTCTGGGCGGGAGTGGGGAGGGATGGGCAGGCCTGGGGCAGGGCCAGCCCATAACAGCTGGGCTCTGCATGATGGCTTTACGGGGGTATTCGTGAACATTTTAAATTTACCTGTTATGTATTTATCTTAGGTAGACTCCACAGTTATTTCTTAGGATAGGACTAAAATAGGTATATGTTTTAAAAGTGAGTATTTTAAAAATAAATTTTAAGTAATTAGTACTTCAGAAAGAATTGGCAAAAAATAGTGGTGCTACTTAAACGGCAAATTTAAAAAACGAACTCTAGACAACACAAATAGTCCTTACTATATGCTAGGTACCTGAGCACTTTTTAAAAACTTATTTAATCCTCACAGCAACCTTATGAGGTACATACCTCATACTTCAAGATGAAGAAACTGAGGCAGAGAGGTTAAGTAACTCGCCCAAAGTCGCACAGTTAGGAAGGGGCAGTTTGAATCGAGCCTAGATCTGCTTTGTCCAATACAGTAACCAGTAACAGCCTCACGTGGCTAGCGAACACGCAAGATGTGGGTGCACAATAGGAGGCGCTGCAGAAAACACACACTGGCTTCTGAAGACAATACAAAAAAGCAAGTATATAAAATATCTCAATTTTTTTCTATTTATTACATAATGAAATTATAATATTTTAGATGCTTGCATAAAACATATTATTAAAATTGATTTCACCTGCTTCTTTTGAACGTGGCCACAGAAACTTTCAAGCGCACTGTGGCTCACATCACGTTTCTCTTGGACAGTGCGGCTCTAGACTCTCGACCACTCTGCTCTCGTCCTCTCCAAAGCAATCGCGAGCACGAACAGCGGCCACAGGCCGGGCTCTGTTCTAAGGGTTCCACGGCCCCAAACACCCTGCTAGAATGACCAGGGCTAGGAAACAGGAAACCACTTCTGTCCTGGAGGAGGGCCCCGCCCTCTCCTGGGCCTCTCTCAGGTTCCTATTCCTGCACTAAAGGCTTCAGGCCAAGGTCAGACTTGGGGACTCCGCATTGACACCCCTCTAGGACAGACCTGCTGAAGGCCCTGGAAGCATGAGCCAGACCTCAGAGCTGGACCCGTCCTCCAGGCACCTCAGGCTGGTGGAGTGAGACACCACTCAGGCAGCAAAAATAGCCCCTGGGGCCTTCACCAAGCTAGGCTCAGGAAGGCTTCCTGGAGGAGGCAGCTCCTTGAAAAAAGAAGTTTGGAGCAGTGTCCTGATGAGCCATGCTAGAGCCTGAGGCAAAGAAAGAATGGCAATGCTGAATTTCTTTATTTAAGATTTTTGAGAGCCCGCCATAATGGCCTAGTGGTTAAAGTTCGCAGCACTCTGCTTCCGGGGCCCAGATTCAGTTCCCAGGTGCAGAACCACACCACTCATCTGTCAGCAGCCATTCGGTGGCAGCAGTGCACACAGAAGAACTAGAAGGACTTACAACTAGAATATACAACTATGCACGGGGGCTTTGGGGAGGAAACAAAAAATAAGTAAATAAATAATAAAATAAAATTTTGACATTTTGTTTATCTTGAGGGGTTTTTTTCGTTAATTTTGATTTTTCAAAAAATATTGCGGGGCTGGCCCGGTGGCACAGTGGTTAAGGGCACACGTTCTGCTTCAGCGGCCCAGGGTTCGCCAGTTCAGATCCCGGGTGCAGATGTGGCACCATTTGGCAAGCCATGCTGTGGTAGGCGTCCCACATATAAAGTAGAGGAAGGTGGGCACAATGTTAGCTCAGGGCCAGTCTTCCTCAGCAAAAAGAGGAGGGTTGGCAGCAGATGTTAGCTCAGGGCTAATCTTCCTCAAAAAATAAAAAAAAAGATGATAAAAATATATATATATTGCTTAGAGGCCAGTCTAGTGGCGTAGTGGTTAAGTTCATACACTCCACTTCAGGGGCCCAGGGTTTGCGGGTTTGGATCCCAGGCACAGACCCGCACACCACTCATCAAGCTATGCTGTGGCTGCATCCCACATACAAAATAGAGGAAGATGGGCACAGGTGTTAGCTCGGTGATAATCCCTCAAGCAAAAAGAGGAGGACTGGCAACAGATGTTCGCTCAGGGCCAATCTTCCTCACCAAAAAAAAAAAAAAAAAAAAGTATAGAGAAAAAGAGCATGCGCTTAAAAATATTATTTATCTTGATTACTGAGCTTTTTGGTGTTCCCCCCCATTATATTTTGCATCTGAGGCAAGTGGCTCACTTGCTCCAGGCCAATCCTGGCCCTGATTTGGAGGCTGAAGCCCTTCAGCTGCTATGAGATATCACTCAGTCTCTGCCCCCAGGGAAGCAGGGACCCGGCAGAGGGGAGTGTCATCCTGTTGCAACAGCATGGTCACAAGTTGGGGGATTCCCCTCCTCCACCCCAAGAGCCCAGCTCAGGCTTTAGCACCCAAACACTCCACCTGCCCCTGCTTCTCCCATCTCCCCACAGGGCCTCTCTGCTGTGCCAACTACGGTCCCACCCCTGCTCAAAGCCCTTCCACACTTCCCAGTGCCCTCAAGGCCAGCTCCTCAGCTGCCCCAGTCCTGATGTTTACAGATGAAGAAACGAATACCCACAGGGAGGAAGTGACTTGCCTAAGCTGTCCATGACATACCCCCAGCCCGAGCGAGGCTGGGCCGGCCCACGACTCCCACCATTTCACATTTTACACCAGGCACCAGCCTGGCACATGGGAGCCCCCGAAACTGTCTGCTGACAATGAGTAAATAAACCACATCCTCCCACCTTCAGGTACCGATTCCAGGCTGCTTCCTCCAGAAAGTCCTCCCTGACCACCCACTCAGGCTCCTAGGCCTCGGAGGCTGAGCCACACAGCTCAGCACTGATCTTGCTCTGCCTCTGGTTGTTCCATTTGTGAGGGTCCATCTCCACCCAACCCACAGCCTGCACGCCTTCTTGTCCTCCCTGCCATCCACAGTAGAGCCCAGGACCCGGCTGGGCTCACAAGGGCACTCAGTCCAGAGGTAAGTAAGAGTTGTCTGGAATCTCTAATCCTTGCCAGCCAGTCCTTTGTCAGGTCTGGCCTGAGTCCCTCTGGCCGGAGCCAAAGCTTTTGCCCTTCTGTTCTCTAACAACCCTCAAGGGCAGAGTTTAAACCTGACTGCCCCTTCTCTGTTTCAGCCCAGCACCTCCCGCGTGCCATCCCTGCCCATCTGACTAGGGACACCAATTCTGCCAGTCCAGCAGCAAGGCGGTCCAGAGCCTCAGCCAAGGAGAGGCATGCTCCCGCTTCACTCCCTAAGTGCCCACCACGTGCCCAGCTCCAGCAGATTTCCACCTTGAAGTCGGCCGTCCTCATGACAACCCCAAGGCCTGGGACTTTCACCCTATTTCATGGAGGCTGTGTGAGGTGGGAACTTGCCCAGGTCACTTGCTAGAGCCAAAGGGGCCTTCAGAGGCTGTAACTGCCTCTGTCTGGCGGAGTCAGCGAGGCTTCCAGAGGGCACTCCTGAGCAGGGCCTTGAAGGATAAGTAGGAAGTTGTCCTTCCAGGCAAAGGGAACTGAGTGTGCAAGGCCCAGGGATGGGAAAGGACCTGGCTGATCCAGAGCCGAGGGGATTGGGAAAGGTCAGTAGCAACACAGAGAAGTTCAGGACCGGACGGCCCGCCCTCGGTCACCACAGAGCCTGCTGACCCATGTGGGCGTGAGCCTCCTTTTCGTTCTGATCTGCACAAGCGAGTCAGGCCTGGGTCAGAGCAGCCGTGAAAGTCCTAACTCCTTCTAGATTCAGCTCAAGAGTCCTCGTGGCCAAGACCCAGCCCCAGATTGCATCCTTAGCTCCCCCTCTGCACAGAGCTGTGCTCGGGTTCAAGCAAAGCCCCAGAGGTGGGAGGAGCAGATGGGGAGGAAGGCAGCCCAGGGGTCCAGACCTGAGGCCTGAGCTTGTCCCCTCTCACCTCCTCCTCTCCTGCACAGACTCCCACCCCAGGCAGGCTGGGCAGGAAACCCGGAGTCCAGACCTCAGGAAACCCCTCAGAGCTCCCCACATAAAAACCAAGGACAGTACACACCCAGCCTTGGCCAGGCCCGGGTCCACAAACCACACCACACCCATACCACAAACGTACACCTCACACCACCTCCAGGGACACACACCTCCTGCCCCACACAGCAGCCACACAAACAGCCTTCAGTCCCCACACTGCCTACCAACAACTCGACTGCATACAACTGCCCCCGAGCCTCATGATGTCCAACACCCCCGCCCTCACCCCCCAGCCCAATCACCAGGTGATACCTATGGGCAGGGCCACCTCAGTCTCCCGCCCTCCGGGTGCCACCCTCCTGGGTGTTCGCAGGACTCGGCTAATGCAGGCAAGAGGACTGGAGACACTTCCCTTAGATATGAGGAACTAGGTGGGGGCTGGGTTCCTGGGCCGGAGGGTGGAGAAGCGGCCCCCGCCCCTCTGCAGAAGCCAGCTCCCTCCAGTCCTGCCAGGCAAGGCAGCAGGTGCAGCCCTCGGGCAGGCAGCGGACTGACCGGGGGGCCAAGAAGCCTATTTTCTGTCTCCCAGGGACTTGTGGCCACTGCATGCTAGTCCCAAGGAGGCATACTGGGGTCTTCTGCCCTACTCCAGCCCCAAATCTCTATCCTGTCACTGGCCGTGGCACCAGATTTCTGCCCTGTCCCATCTGTGGCGTGGCCTGTCTTCTGGGGTCCCAGGAATGGTGGGGGCTGACCAGGAGCAACCCTTAGGGCAGTGAGTTCCTCTTCCTTGCCCCAAGGACCTGGGTGCAGAGAGAGCAGCCTCAGCCACCTGCTGGGGAGCCGGGGCCACTGGCAAGTCCCTGGGCTCTAGGCCAGAGCCCCTCCCCAAAAACGCAAGGCAACTCTGGGTTCCAGTCCTGGCTCCATCACTTCTTGCCTGAAGACCTGGGCAAGTCATGTCACATTCTGAGCCTAAGCCTCCCCTTCCACAAAGCAGAGCTGTCATCCAGATGACTGTGACACGTCACCATGTGTGTACTAGAGGCCACGCTCACTCATCTGCACACTCCTCTACTGCTAAGACAGACAGTTCCTGTTCCCAGCCCCAAGGCCTTGGCTGCTCCTGACCAGAAGGGCCTTTAGTGCTGGCCTTTTAGCCAGGCCCTAGTCTGGCCCCTCAGCACCCTGGAGGGCTCAATTACTCCAGGCACCAATGAGTATCACACCCTGCCTCCAGCCACATCCCCTGCAGGGCTCCAGACTGGATACCCCGATGTCCCCCGACCTCCTCCTGGATGGCCCCAGGCACCACACATTCCCCATCCAACACTAAACTCACCAGCTCCCTCTCTGGGAAAGCAGGGCTGCCTCTAACCCAGGCTGGGCCTTTGAGCAAATTAGAAAAACGCCTCCTCCTTCAGGCACCCTACAGCAGGGTACACAGCTCAGCAAAGAGGACAGTCTGGGTTTCAGTGCCCTCGCTCCCTGCTCTCACCTCCCCACGCCCACCTGGTACCCTTGGGCAGTGCACAAAATGCACATCCTGACCTGGTGAGAGGCAGAATATTTTAACAACCTCCTTGGGGCAGCCCCATCAGCACTGCCCTCATAAAATGTAAAATCCGTTTTATCAAGAACCAAGAGACATTAAAGACTAAGGGACAGTGACATCCCTGACCTCAACTTCAGGCCCAGCCCTCACTCCCACCCCAATCTTGAAAGACGACCACTTTCTACAACCTTCATGTCTGTACTGTTTAAAGTTTTTACAGTTGCTTATCACTTTGATAATTAGAAGAAAAAATGATAAAAGTATTTTAAGTCTATTAGAATTGAGTTTGTCCCAGTTTGTTCCCCAAAACCATCATTAGAAAGCAGCTTTATGATTTTAAATATAACACGCAGAGACTAAGAGAACAATTATAAACGAAACTGCTGATTTCCTGGGCCATCTGGACTGAAGAATGAGAAACTGAGACCCAAAGCTCGCTCCCTCGCCACAGTGTCTCACCCTCCCAAACGTCTAAGACACAGCTTATCAAATAAGGTCCCCTCACCACGGACCCGGGGGCCCGGAGCAGACTGCGGCCATGGACTTTCAAATGGGAAATGGGCCGAGCTCCATTAGTAAACACGAGACTCCAGGGTCCCTGTGGCTGTCCTCTAGATAGCATCGAACCCACCCTAGCCCTGGCCCTCACCCACGTTCCCCCAAACCTCACCGAGGGCCCCCTCATGCCCACGCCCCACCCTGGAGAGGGTCAGACAGGGAGGCAGGTGTGGGGATGAACGTCGGAAGCACCTTACTTGCAAATGAAGAAGGCGCAAGTTTAACGGTTTGGTTTTTAGCCCTTCTCAAAGTATATGACATACTGACGCCCCTCGGCCCTACCGTACCCCCACCTCCAAACGGATCACTCTGGACCACTCCCTCCCTTCCTTATTACCATGTTATTGACCCACTCCCTCCTCTCCATCCCCGCTGCCCCCACCCACCCAGGCCTCCCCAGCCTGCCTGGGCTCCTGGGCCCTGCTCCCTGCCTCTTGCCCTTCCCCACTGCAGCCAGGGCCTCCTCTAGCTACTCCTCCAACCCATCACCAGGCAGAGCTCCCCGCCAGAACCCTGACCCAGACCCACCTTCCCTACCCTACCCCCTCACTCTTTAGGCCTCAGCTTAGACCCTTCCCACCCTGAAGGGTGACCCAAGCAGCCCCACAGTACCTGTGGAGACCTGGGGCACTCCCACCAGGAGCACACCAGGAGACC
>NC_060280.1:27628791-27666283 GCF_021613505.1 Equus quagga
GGAGCACACCCAACAGGAGCACACCAGGAGACCCGGGGCACTCCCACTAGGAGCACACTAGGCTCTGGCTTGGTCCCCTGCCCCTCAGTCACAGACATACTTACTGGGCTGGGGACTTCCCAGACAGGGCAGGGCAGGGCAGGGTGCGCCTCCCCCCACGGGCAAGGGGGAGCCTGAGGTGCTACAGGGTAACTCCAAGAAGATCCTCCTCTGGGATCACTGCCCCCTATGGGGGGGGAGGGGGGACTCAACACGGTAAATGAGGCAGAAACAGGGCTGACCACAAGGAGGGTGGGAGTGCACAGGGCTGACAACAGACTCCCAGGCAGCAGGAGTGGACAGAACCAGAGTCGCAGACTTGCCCAGGTGACGGAGCCAGGAAGAAAAGGCTACTCGACTCTACCCTCTCTGAGCTGACCAGGAACCTGATGTGCCTGCCTACCCCAGGGGCCTGGGGCTCCTCTGCAGCCCAGGAGAACACAGACCCAGACCCGCCCCCTTTCTAGGTGGATGCAGAAGCCAGAAGATACACGGGCCCCTTGCTGCTGGCACCTGAACGGGTAAGCTGCCCATGTTGGTGGGGTGGAGGTGACCAGACAGGCAGGGCAGAGGCCCGAAGGGAGAGAGGGAGATGGGAGAACCAGCCGCACAGACTAGGGCCCCCAATTTGATGTGTGACCTCAGCCTCCCGCCCATATAATCAGACAGCAGACAAGAAAGACTCCCTGACTCAGCCTCTTTTCCCCAGCTCACAGGGAACATTCTAACCCACTTATCCAACCCAGCCATCCCCGCTTAAAACAGAAGGTTGTGGTTATGGAGTGCTTACCATCTACCAGGCCCTGTGCTAAACATGTTACATGGATTGTTTCATATAATCCTTACAATAACCTAGAAAGTGGATGGCTTCAGACCACTGTACAAATGAGGAAGAAACAGAGCCTCAGAGAAGTTAAGTAAATTGCCCAAGATCACACAGGAGCTAGAATCTGAACCAAGGGCTTCCTGGGACCCTCCCTCCACTCCATGTCTTAAGTGGGGACAGTGCGGGGACAGGTAGGGACCAGGGAGGACACAGGGAGGTCAGGCGGAAGAAGGAGAGGAAGGATGAGCGCAGGCTGAGAAGGGCCTTGAAGACCACGCTAAGGCGCTTGCCCTTACTGTCCAGACAGCAGGAAGCTGTGAAAGGCAGCAGGGTGTTTCAGGGGTGGACCACGGGCAACAGACAGGCAGCAGACAGGGGTCCTGCTGCTGCAAGGCAGGGGAGTTCAGATGACTTCTCTGAGTCTCAGTGTCATCATCGTATAACGTGGACTATGACCCCTCCACCTTGCAGGCTTGTGTGGAACAAATGTAAAAATGTCTTCAAAACAGATCCCAAATCTGACCAGTTCTCGCTCCCCAGTGACTTCTCACCTTCTCAGAGTAAAAGCCAAAGCCAGCACGTGCCTCCCAGGCCCATGTGGCCTGTCCCTGCGGCCGGCCGCTGCCACACTGCCGCTATTCCAGCCCACTCCGCATGCTGCCACCTCTAGGCCAGGCTGGGCACGGGAGCTCCCCGTGCCTGGAGTGCTCCTCCAGACACCTGTATGGCTCACTCCCACGTCCCGCACCTTCTCAAACACAAGGCCTTCTTTCCCTAACCACTCTACCTAAAAAAGTGCCCCATCAGGCTCTTATCCTGTCTCAGTTTCCAGCATCCCACTTATCACCGTGGGACACTGAATGATCTACTCATTTGTTTATTGTCAGGCTCCTCAACAGGAAGGCAGGGGCACTGTCTCATTCACAGCTCCATCCTCAGCAGCTAGAAGTGTCCAGTAAATGCTCGATAAATATGTGTGAGCACGAATGGACATCCACCAAGGCCTGGCTCACCCTGCTCAGGAGCAGGGGACAGGGCCCTGGTAGATGGCTGGGGAGAGGGAGGGCTGGATGAGGCAGGTGTCAAGGTTCAGACCGGAGATCTAGGAGCCACATTTGACTCTGAGGCTCTGTGGCACCCTCCGTGGCTGGGCCTGCCCCTTCTCTCCACCTTGTAGGTTGCCCCAGCCACTTCCTGCTGTGCTGGCCTGATAAACACTGCTGGGGGGGGCCCTCACCCACAGAGGGGAAGTGCTGACTCTCCGACCCCCTCATGCTGCCCATCCCCCAACCACCCCCCAAGCATTCCCCCGGAGCAGGTCAGAAGCACCTCAGACTTCCCAGAGCCTGAGACCAACCACCGCACCCCCTAACTCAAGCCAGGTGCTGGCTTTCCTCTGCCTGCCCACTGCTTCCAAGGCTGCCCCTCATCCAGCGGGGTCCAAGGGCCTCCACCCTGTGGTTCCTGGCCTTACGCCTCCTCTCCGGTCCCATTCCCTCCAGCTCCAGTGCCTGACACTTTGCCTCTGGGACTTTGCTTAAACTGTTCCCTCTCGTGGAACCTCTTTCTCTACCTCACCATTCAAGGTGAAGTGTCACCTGCTCCAGGAAGCCGTCTCTGGCTCCCATGGTCACAGCCATGATCACACCAGGATGTCACTATCTGTGACTGTGTCACATACATACTCTCTCTCTCTCACCCCTAGCCGCGGCTGGGTGCTCCCTGAAGGGGAAACCAGGATGTGATTCCTCTGCGTCCCCAGCTACCAGCCCGAAGTCGGCACACAGTGACTATCTACGACTGAATGAACATCTCCCAATGTTACACGTGGCGAGCAAGTAGCCCAGGCAAGTGATGAATGCCCAGTCATGGTGCAATCAGTGGCCAAAGCATGGCCAGAACCTGGCCTCCAGCCTCCCAGACCAGGTGCCTCCCTTTCCCCTAGTGCCCGCCCAGTTCCAGCCCTCCCCTCCTGCCCGCCAGAGCCCTGCCTTCTCCAGGCACCCACGGCCCCAATCACCTGCTCCCTAGGCATTTAGAAACCACCTAATCCAGCTCTCCTCCCTCCAGAAGGGGAAGTGAGCCCCAGAGAGGGGAAAGAACTTAACCAGGGCCACACACCGAGGCAGGACCTGGACCCAGGACCCTAGCCTGCATCCCCAACTTCCACCAGCGTGTTCCTTGGAAGACCTGGGAAGGGAAGGTCCCCTCAGGTGATCCCAGAAATACTGCAGTACCCCCACCTCCAACCAGGCTAGGCCCGCCCTGCACCGAGAGATGTGGATTTTCAGGCCACAGGCAGTAGAGACAGACAAGTGTCCTGGTTCACATCCTGGAACAGAACCACCAAAACCACTAGATGCTTCCTGGATCTTCGGCCTCCTAAGTCTTGGCACGTGCATCTTTCGAGCTAAGAAGGAAACAGGAGAAGGAGGAACAGCCCCGTCTGAGGGGAGAGGTAGGCCTTTAGCTGAGGCTCTCGTACCACTTCACCAAGCAACAGAAGCCTCAACCCAAAGCTGTTCTATTGTCATTTGGCAACCTTTGGGAACAAACGGTCACATTTTACTGCAGACCCACACAGCGGCCCCCCTGGATGCGGGTCCCCACTCAAGTGGGTGAAAGCCTCACCAGCTCACACATCAAGGGGTGCAGTGCCAGGCACCTGCTACCCCAACCCACTGGGACACCGAATGCTGATCACACACACAGAAGGCAAAAGCACAGGTCCTCCAAGGACGTGTCTGGGCCCGCCCTGGAGTGTGGACCCAGAGAGCACACATGTGTGCACACAAGCACACGCATAGTCCCCTCCAGAGGGAGGTGGTCTCACCCAGCCAGTAAGTCTTCCAGGAGGAAGGCCCTCTCCTCATGGGGAGGCATCAGGCCTTCTCCCCACAGGGCAGCTCCCACTCCCATGCCCACAGCCTTCTGAAGGCAGTTGCTGTGTTCACAGGTCCAGACGGGCACTGGAAGGAGCTGGGAGAGGCACTGAAATACTGGAAGGCCCTCAGCCGAGGCCAAGCCGCCCAGCCTCAGGCTCCTGGGCTCAGGTCTCCGTCCACCACTCTGTTGGGGTCCTTGAGCTTGGCTCTGACCCATCAAGGTTGGACCTGGGCCTGGTGAGCCACATCCCATGCCAGCCCCAGGAGGATCTGGTTCGCCCAGCGGTGTGGCTCAGACCTTGCTATGTGACCCAGCCAGTCACCAGCCCTCCCCAGGCCTCCCCTCAACCACATCCTGGTATGCAAGAGGACAATCCCATCACAAGCGAATGAAGAGGAGGCCTGGCCCCTGTCTGTCCCCTCCCCGCCGCCACCAAAATGGCTATCTCTTCTTCTACCACCTAGTCCCTGGCTCTCAGATTTCTCGAATACACAGCTGGCTGTGTATGCTGGGGGTGGTAGTGCAGACAGCACACAGAGCCAGGAGGCCAGCTGGGCCACTGACTCCCCCCAAGCAGCCCCGAGAAACTCTCCAGGCTTTGTCTGTCTGGCGCCAGCAGGTCAAGGTGTGGCACAGGGCTCAGCCTCAACTCAGGGTCTACTCAGCCCAATCCGAGGCTTTGCAGGCTCCTGGAACCTAAAATTTCAGAAATTCGGAAGCTGGGAATTGCCCGCACATAAAACCCTAGAATCCTTGCATCCCTGATGCCTAGAATCTCCCTCAGAATCCTAAAATTCCCGCTGCTCAACGTGAGGAGAGGGAGGGCGGCAGTGGAGAGGAACAGAGAAGCCTCATCCACCCTGTCTGGCTGGTTCTTGTCCTGACCTGTCCACACCTGGGGGCGGGAGGGGGCCTGAGACGTCCCAGGAGCTGCTACTTCCGGCTACCTCCCTGAAGCTCCAGGGAAGCTGAGTCCATGGAATATAAGCGACCAGCATGAGGCGTCTCACTGAAGTGGAGGCAAAGGCCAGACCATGGGTTCCCAACCCCAGGCCTGACTATAGGTAGAGGCCCCCACATTACGGTGGGAAGAAGGGGATGCCCAGGGGCAGGGCAGGGCCCTCTGGGGAAGTAGAGAAGGTGGCAGAGGAGACTCAGCCCCCTGGGGGAGATACGCAGTGGTAGCTCAGCCCTGCTACCGCTCACCATCCTGGGAGCTGACCCACCCCAACAGTGGCCTAGCCAGGAGGAGGCAGGGCTGGGCCAGGCTCCCCAGGAGCCCTGGGCAGCTGAGAGTCCAGGTGTGACCTCCAGCTCCCTGCCTTGGGAATGGGGACAGAGCGTTGGCCATGAGAGGTCCCAATCCTCCTCTCCCTCCCCCTTACCGTCACAATCTTTGCCCTCACGACAGTGGACAAAATGAAGAGGAGCAAGATTTTGCCACATCCCTGGGTGTGGGGGTTGGGGGGAGCTCTCCCTGAATCCTTCTCTGGACCCGTCTGGCCCTGAGCACCACATACTTGACCACAGCTGGTCTCTGCCTCTTGGCCTCTCAGCTCTGGAACCATGTTTCCCAGATTTGTTCATTCAGTCACTGAGACCCAGCTGTACCAGGTCCCAGGCACCTCGAGAGGAATCAGGATCCCAGTTTGATCAGGGAGAAAGACTTGGACCCTGTGACAAGGCGAGTGGGCAGTGTCTGAAGGAAGCTCAGGGCTTCAGAGGCCCAGGAGGCCCTGCCCAGACAGGAAGGTGGAGCACAGGCCTCAGAGTCCCTGCCTGGGTACCACTCCCAGCTCCCCCTTCCCTTGGCTGAAAGACCCTAGAAAAGTGACATAACTTCTACTGACCTCATCAGCACAACGGTCTGAGAGAACCGCTGTCTTCAACGAAGCCCAGAGAGAACAGGACAGGACAAGAGCAGTCAGCAGACCCCAGGAGGTGTCCACCCTAGGGCTGGGCCCATGGGGGCTCAGGACCTGACAGCAGTCAGTCCAGTCTGTGAGCAGGATGCCCTTGCAGGCATCCCACCCCCACAGCTGGTCACCAGCAATGTCACCTGACCAGGTGGCCCTCCAGTCCCTGCCTGTCACCCTGACTGGGAGTTCCCAGGGTAGAACAGGGTTTGGATCTCCTCCGTCTGCAGTGCCTCCCAGTGCTCAGGGTTCTCACTGCGAAGCAATAGAAATTCAGACTCTCAGCATCTCTATGTAATGGAAGATCTCAGGCAAATCACTTCACCTCTCTGGGCCTCAGTTTCCTCATCTGTGAAATGGGAACAGTACCTACCCCATAAGACTACTCTTGAGGATTAAGTGAAATCAGTATATAAAATGCTTAACACAGCGCCTGGCACACAGGAAGCTTCCAAAAAACAGTAGCAACAGCAACTATTATTATTGCTATTAAATAATAATTTTGTTATTGCACTGGTCACTTAATGCCACATCCCCTCCCAGCCACTGTGATTGTCCCAATGGTCGGGGACAAATGTCCTATTTATGGGACAGACTTTTCCCTTCTGAACTATGCTCCAAAGGCGGAGACAGAGAGGAATTCCCCTCGGGAGGAAGGTCATGCAGACGACCAAGCAGGCACTGCCCCCTTCAGGCCGTCCCTGACACCTGGGGTCATCAGCTTCCTTGGGCTGGGACTATCCTCCTCAGAGCCCTGGTTGGAATGGACAGGTCTGGGGCCCCGAGAAGGTTGGGGTTACGTGGATAAGATGTCTCCTCTGATCAGGGCTGGGGGTACTGGTGTTGAGTCTGCAGTAGGCCCTGAGCTTTGTGGGGAGTGCACTTGTAGGGGATCTGAGGGCCCCTCATATCCTGCTGCTGTTCAGACCCCCCTGAGGCAACCACCTTTAGCACAGAACCCCTTCCTGAAACATGAAACACCCCTCTGCGCAGGGCTGAGGAGGGGAAAGCACCCAGCCTGAGTGAGACCAGAGGAGGGGTGAGAGTGGCCGCCCAGGGACTGGACTCTGCTCCAAAGGGAGGGCCCTTTGTCCGGCTGGCGTGGAGCTCTGCTCGAGGCTGCCTGGGCCACCACCCAGGGGAAAGCCCCTCACTGTGGGGACCCTGGGCTGAGCTCAAGGGGTGAGGTCAGGCTTGGAGAGGGGAACCAGGCCAAAGGAGGCAAACACCTGGGTCCTGATCCTGCCTCTCCCACTTATTTGCTGCAGCCTTGGGCAAGTTACTCAACCTCACTGTGCCTCAGTTTCCTTATCTGTAGAATACTACCTAACTTCTAGGATTTGGGAGAGGACAAAACCAGTTAACAAACATAAAAGTGCCTACAACTGTGCTATGCTCTGGTTGCCGACACTGTCATTCTCCTTGACATTATACTCAGCTCTCTGAGGCTGTTTCTTCCTCTATGTTACTAGAGGTTAGCCTGGTCTCATGGAACGATGGAAAGTTAAATAAAGTGACAAATGTGCAGTATCAGGCATGTGGTAGGTACTCAAATCAAGGAGCACTCCCTCCCTTCCCCCTCCTTTCCCCAAGAGGGCCCAGACTAGGAGTCAGGGTCAGTCCTGACCCCCACCAGTGCTCACTGTATGATCCTGGCCCAATCTCTGGCCCTTGGCCTCAGTCTTCCCATCTGTGAAAAAAGCTTCCGCACCAAGTGGTCTCTGACTGTCCCTGGCCACATCCGTTCCAGCCTCCTCTCACCTCCATTTCCTCCTTCCTTCTCTGTTTCCAACTCACATCCCACTGCACCCCCTCCTGCTACAACAGAACCCTTGGGAGCCGAAAGTGGGGTGGAGGGGACGGCTGGTGGGCAATGGGCACCAGCCCTCAAGCAGCCCAGGGCCCAGCCCAGGCCCCCAAGGGTTAAGATCCAAAGCGAAGGGCAGGGGGCCAGGGTCAGCGCTGGACTGACGGGCCTGGAGCCCAAGGCCTGCATCCCCTCCCCCCACCCTGGGAACAGAGGCTACTTGTTTGGGCATCAGCCGGCTGGCTTTGAGCTTGGCCAAAGGGGAGGGGAGAGGGCCCCGGAGAGTGGAGGGGACTCCCCTCTCTCCAGACGATGCTCTAGGCTTAGTACTAGGCTAGTCCACCACTGGCCCCTAGGACTCTCAGAGGCCCCTTACCCCTCCGAACTGACCCCTTCCCCCCAGGTTCTCCCTTTTCTTCACTCAAACACTCACTGCTGGGGACAGGACTTAGACTCAGGCCCAATTCTTGCCCCAGCACGGTCTCTCTTGGAGCATGGGATCAGGGCTCATCACTCACCTTGCAGATGGGGAAATGAAGGCTCTGAGGAGTTTGGGGACCTGCAGAGTCACACAGTGTTTGGTGGCTGCACAGGAACTGCCCCAGGCCCCAGCCATCCCCATGGTTCTGCAGGCCCATTCCTTAGAGACCTCCAAGAAGGCCTTTCCTAAGCTGCGCCACCTCACAGGACTGCCAGGCCAGGCAGGAGGAGGCAATAAATAAGCAGCCCACCTCTGAAGTCCCAAAGGACCTAGGAGATTTGCATGGGGAGAAAACTTATAGCGGGGGACACGCAACCTGCACAAGGGCTGAGGCTTGATGTGTGGAAAAGCACAGCTGGAGCCCAAGAGGTGGTGGAGATGAGGCTGGGGCCCAGTGGGGAGGCCTGAATGCCCCAGTGAAGCCTGGGGGTCATCTGGGCCCCCGGTGGCCTCTGCCCACTTTCACTGCACCAGTTGTCTGTCTGGGACAACCCCCTCTTGCCCTACCTCAATGAGCAAGCAGCAAATGGGGAGGCAGGGTCCCCAAGCCAGTGTCTGGACAATCTCAAACCAGCCATGGGACATGGGGATGAGTTCTCTCTACACTCTGCCCCTGCTGCCCCCACCAGCCACACCATCTCCTTACCATGCCTCAAACACACCATGCCAACTCCCACCTTTGCACAAGCTATACCCTCCTCTGGAGGGTCCTTATCCTTGTGAATTGCCACTTAACTGCTAAAGCCCATTCCAGTCCTCTCCTCCTCCCCCGGCTCCAAGAGTCCCAGTCCCTGATTCCCTCTCGGGACCTGTCTGCACCTGTCTTCAAGACTCTGCTGAGTTCCTTCTACCCTGTAATGAGCTTGCTGGGAGGTCTCCCCCAGCCTGGGCGCTCTCTGCTCTCGCAGGACAGGCATCCTGGTGCCTCTGTCTGGACCCGGCTGCTCAGCACTGCAGTCAAATCCTTTCCTGACTACCTCCACCTATCTGTCCCACCCTGCAGCCCTCCCCCCAGCCCAAACCTGGGGATCAGAGAAGGCTCCCCAGGACAGGAGCTTTGGGGCGGGGGGAGGGGGGGTGCATATGCCAGAAGCCGCACTGTGATGGTTCCTGACCAGAGTTCCCCAGCACCAAAAACCACTCCCTGCCCCACAGTCTCCACTCCAAGTCTGCTCTCTCCAGTCCCAATAACCCACTCCCGGCGTGACCCCATTCAGTGAACACACACCTCCTTCTTTTTCCAGCAACTGGGCCAGGTAGTGGCTCTTGGGAGGCCATGCCCCCATTTACCGGTGGGGAATTGAGGTGCAGAGGCCGGAAGTAGGCTGCCCAAGGTCGATGGAGCCCCAGGTCCACGGCACAGGTTATAGGAATGTGCAGAGCTGTAAGGGTCTCCGCGCTCAACGGGACAGGAGCCTTTATTTCACAGGTGGGAGAAGCAAGATGCCCGCGGTCAGGCTGGCTCTGGACCCTGGGAGCCTTCACCGAAGGGCTAACGGCTGGAAGCCCCGTCCCGCCAGGGCGCCCGCCTCCCTACAGTCTCTGACCGGACCGCGCATTCTCAGGAGGCGACCCCCACCCCCGCCACCAGACAGGAGGACAGACAACACGACCCGGGAGAAACGCCCGCGGAAGTTGGCGCCGGGCGCAGAGCCGCCGTGCGGCCTCGGCGTTCCCTTCTGCGGAATGGGGGAACTCCGGGCCACACCTGCGAGGGGCGGCGGGGGGCAGGCCCCGGCAGCCGCACTGACCTGTTCCGAGCGGAGACTCCACGCGGGGACCGGGGTCCCGGCGCCGCCACCGACTCACTCCGTTCCAGCCAACTCGCGGCCGCAGGCCGGGCGCGCCCACCCCGCCGGGCGCTTCCGCCCGCCCCACGTGACGCCCCGGGGGAGGGGGGCGGGGAAGGGGCAGGGACACGCCCCCTCCCCGGCCCCGCCCAGTCCCGGTCTGCGAGTCGGCGGGCCCGGGCAGCTCTGGGACAGGTCGATCTGTGTGTCTCCCCTACCCGTTTCGCTGCTCCCAGGTCCGCCTCTGTCTCCTGAGGCTCAAGTCTAGCCCCCCATCTCCCACCGCTGCCCGCTGAGTCTCCATCTTTTTCTGAGTCTTCCTGCCTCTTGCCACCTCTCTCTGGTGACTGCCCCTGGGAGGGATGAGCCATGCAACCCCATCCTCCCCCCAAGGGCCCAGACACCCAGAGCTGTAAGGGGCGCGGTTGGAGGCAGGACGACCAAGGTCCTTGACCTCCTCCTCCAGGAAGTCCTTCCCCACCTCATTCTCCCTGAATACACCATTTCTCTCCCGGGGCCCCCAACCCCCAGAGGCAGGGTGGTGGGCAAGAGTCCTGCCCAGTCAGAGGGCCCAAGGATTCCTTGGCTGAAGCCTGCACCTTTGCTGGCATAGAGATGGGGAAACACACACACATACACAGGGGGGCCCTGGGGTTTGGCAGGCATTCCTACATCCTATGTCCAGGGCACCTCTGGAGCCAGCCAAGCCAGAGACCTTAACTTCTCTATGCTTCTATTTCTCCAAACGCCCAAAGATATTTGGAAGAACAGCTCTCACCAGGGTGTAGCATGGGGGCTTACTCTGAGATTGGGATTAATTTGAGCACCTACTACATGCTAGGCCCAGTACTGGGCAGCTTACTCCTTTATCTCAATCCTCATACCTCTGCTTAAAGGCAAAAATCACCACCTCAGGATATGAATTAGGAAATGAGGTTCCAAGAAGTCCAGGACTTGCCCAGAGTTACAAAGCCAGTATTGGGTAAACCTGGGATTGGAACCCAAGTACAGGTGAGTTATAGAATCTCCCGCCTACCCCACACTGGACTTTCACTCTGTCCCTCTAGGAAAGGGGCAACTCCAATTAGCCTCGTCAGGAAGACACAATCTACTTGGAGTTGCCCCAAAGGGGAGGGCAGGGCCAGACCTGGGGAGAATTTCCTAGCCCCAAACTCATTGGGGTACAAAAACACTGGAGAAGGGCAGAGCACAGAGGTGTCCCTGGGGCAGCAGAGGGCATCTGCAGGCCGCAGAGAACAGGGGAGGCCCAGGTGTCCCTCTAGACCTCAAGCAGCCAGGTGAACACAGGACTGGTATCTGACCACTGGCAAGGGGAGGGGGCCCCACCCATTCAGTTAACACAGGCCTGAGGTCTTCCAAATGACCAAGGGAAGGCTCGAATCACAGGGCCTGGTCCCAAATCTGATGACCCTCACCCCAAACCCCAACCTCCCTCCTCCAGAACATGCTGCCTCTATCTCTCAGCTCTGGGACCCACAGCCTTGTGCTCTGAGACCTAGTGTTCTCTCCCCTGCCTGTCTGTGACAATTGATGAGTGTCAGACACCCAGTCCATAGGTTTAACCCAAGGGGTCTTGGGCTGAAGGTCACATGGTAGAACTCTACCCTCTGACCCCTGACCTGGGGCCTCTGTCCAGACCTACTCCTTGTCTTAGAGCAGTGAGAGGTAGCCAAATAGCCTGGGGTGAATGGCAGAATGAAGGCACAGGAAAGACAGGTAGATGGATGAAGAGCGAACTAATGAAGACACAAGGAGAATGGAACACACCATCGACAGAAGGAGGGGTGACAACCCCTCCCCTCCAGCTACACATGGTGAAATGAGGGGATGCCCAAAGGAGCAAAGGCCGGCAATCAATAATAAAATTAACAAAAAGAACTGTAGAATAAGGGGGCCAAGGGCAGAGGTCAGGCCCAGGGCAGGTGGGAAGCAGGCACAGCGATGAGCCAGCTGAGGCTGTGGGATCGTTTATTGGGGCTGTGTCCAGCCGGGCCGCAGCACCAGCCTGGGCCTAAGCCCAGCGTCCCCAGGAGGTGCAGGGGGTAGGGGAGGGGAGAAAGCGCGGAAGGATCCGCCACCCCCGGGCTCCGCCCCGTCTTGTCTCGGGTCCCTGCGGTGGTGCCATGATCAGGTGAGCGAGGTGTCATCGTCGCTGCCCTCCCCGCCTGCACCGCTGGAGCGCTCCTCGCGGCTCTCTGCCACCGCGCTCTCATCGATGTTCTCCAGCGAGTCCGCATGCTGTACCGACAGCTCCGACAGCGCCAAGCTCGGCAACGGGCTCTGCTCCGGGTGTAGCCAGGGCTTGAAGTGCGGCTGATGCTTCTGTTTCCACTCAGGGTACTTGACGCACGCCTTGTACATTTTCTTCATGGCCTGCATACCCAAGGCACAGCCGAGTCAGGGGTGAACGGGGCGCGGGACGAAGTCTTTACCACGTCCCCTCCGCCAGCAGCTCAGCCCCCAGCTCCCGGGATCCTGCCTCCAGCCCCAGTTTTATGACTCCGCCCCCTGGCTCCCAGTCACCATCCCTAACTCCACCCTCTCATCCTGGAACCCTCTCCCCAGCCTCGATACTCCCCAAATCCCAAGGCCACTCACCTTGGGAGCCAGGAACTGAGAAGATTTGTTCACCACCCACTTGGGTAAGGAGCCTGTGAAGCAGGGAAGAGCAGTAAGGAAACGGGAAGGAGCAGCTTCAGGGAGCCAGCCCCCACCCAACACACATACCAGCTCCCTCCCTCCAGCCTGAGCTTCCAGGGAGGCCACCCTCTTCTCTATGGGGAGGGGGCGGTGTGAGAAAAGTCCAATAAGACTTCATCATCCTCACTCCCTCTTTCTACCTCAGACCAAGGTTCTCAGACTCAACTCTGTCGTGTGTCCTCCCCCATCCCGTCCCCCGCCCCCCCCCCCCCCCCCCCCCAAGACCTGCTGAGCCCAGAGGGCTGCATGGAAGAAAACCACAAGTCCTAGGCAACCACAGGCGACATGTGGGTTGAAATCTTGACCCACCAGGCTCCTACCTGCCACCCTCCCTCCACTCACTCTGGCATGCTTTCTCATACCCAGTCCCTCTACCGTGAACGGCCCTGATGCTCAGCCCCTTCTCTGCCTGTCTTTTCAAGCCCCCTGCCCCAGAAAGCCTGGCTGACTACAGAGGCCTCTTGGCTGAGCACCCTAGCCTGGCCTGACCTGGAGTCCACAGCCCTGCTCTCCACCCTGTCTCATTCCCAAGTGTCTGCTCTGCCTCTGACACCCAACACACTCGCTCACTGAGGTGCTAGGGAGCCCGGAGCCTGAGCCAGTGAGCCCTCGGTGGGCCTTGGGGCATACCCAGGCAAAGATGCTCTCAGGGTATCTATACAAGGCCTGTGGCAAGTCCCCTGAATGGATGCTCTAGTCGTTCATTCATTCACTCGCTCCACATTCACTCAATGATACCTACCCTGTGCCAGCCCTGGGGACCCAGAGAGGAACTCACTATCAGGGGGCCCAAAAGTGTGCCAAGGCTCTGCTAGAGGGGGATGGGTACACAGAACAGGGAGCCAGTGACTCCTCTGGGTATCAGGGACAGAAGAGGTGACATCTGAAGCAGCCCTGGGGATGAGTAAGCGAGGAGAGGGGTTTCTAGGCTGAGGGAAAGGGCTGACTAGACAGGGAGGTGGGAACGTGTAAGGTGTGAACAGGGACTGGGAAACCTGGGGAGGGGGCTCAGACTTCACTCTGAGGGCGATGGAGAGTCACAGAGGAATTTTAAGCAGAAGAGAGTCATGAGAAAAATGCCTCTAGTAGCTGGTATGGACAGACAAGGTGGCTGAGTATGGAGAGAAACAAGAGGTTCGGGAGCTATTTGGGAGGTAGCATCAATAAGAATTGGTGAATGGATTTGAGAGCTGAGAAGAGGGAGCCCCAGAGCACCCCCAGGTTCTTGGCATGGGTGACTGGAGGGTGGAGATGCAGGAGAAGAGGCAAGTTAGGAGGGGAGATGGTGAGCTGAGCACTAGACACAGAGAGTCCTAGGTCCCAGAAGACATCCTGAGGGAGACGTCCAGGAGGCCACATGGATCTGGATCTCAGCAGAGAGAGACATGTGGTCAGCTGGCCACAGAAGCCTTGGGAGTGGCCGAGCCCTCCCAAGGGAAAGAGGACTGAAGCCTGGAAAACGCAGGCCTCCAAGATGGACAGAGGATGGGAGCCAGCAAGACAGACAGAGTGGGAGCAGCCAGTGAGCGGGAGCGAGTCAGAGCACAAGGGTGTGGAAGGCTAGGGAGGAGCTCCAAGCTTCGCTGTGGAGCAGCGGCTACCACCTCAGCCCCTGCTTTTCAAACCATTGTAAAGTCTCAAACCTTAGTTCAAATGATGTTTTGGATGGAGATGTCCCCGAAATACAAAACACTTCCTAACAGAGGTCCTTCTAGCTCCCTAGTAGATCAAGCCCCATCCCCTGTGCTAGAGGGAAGGATCCCATGATAGGCTGCCAGGGCCAAGCCCTCACCTTTGGGGTCCACCTGGGCCAGGTAGGTGATGACGCAGCTCTTGGGCCCCGTGCTCTGGATGAGGTAGCCCGTCTGGATGGACACAGCTCGGACCAAGTCTTTCCGAGGTGGGTATTTCTGGGAATGGAAGGCACAGGGAGGTGAGACTCAGGGCGGGGGCAAAGGAGGTGTCTTTGTGAGGACATACACACACACAGTTCACATTTGCTGGCGTCCACTCCAGGCCAGGCCTGATGCTGGGGTGAGGAGAAGAGGAGGAGTCAGACGAAGTGATCCCTGCCCCTCTTAAGTTTTCCCTGTTCCCCTCCAGAAATACACCAGGCTGGCGTCAGGGGTCAAGAGCACACACATGGGCACTCACACACACACACAGTCCTCCTCGCCCAGGCTAGCGGTACCTGCCTGTCTTCCCTGCCATGGAGATCAAGGCAGCCCAACCTCATGGAGGGCCTGGGGACCCTCCCTCTCACCTCTTGCTCCCCTCTTTCCCAGCCAGCCTGCCCCAGAGCCCAACCAACCAACCAACCACTTGCCCCCAGTGATGGCCCACACTGCCCTCTTCTCATCTGCTTGAGAGTCCCAGCAGGGAGAAAGGAGCCACTGTTCTCTTTCTACAGGAATGACACTGAGGGCCAGAGGGCTTTGTGCCTGGCCTGAAGTCACAGAGAAGTCATGGTGGCAGCTACAGCCCTCTCCCTCAGCTAGCCCTGCCAGCCCATCCCTACTTGGCACCTTCCCCTGCCCACTCATCAGGGAAGGCAGGTCAACTCACGGGATGCTTGACTGAGTAGTTCATAATGATGTAATCAGTGCCCATGGGGAGCCAGGAGCGGAGGGTGATGACGTCACGGTTCTTCAGGGGCTTTGGACACCTCCCTGTGGAGGGCAAGGGACAGTTCAGCCAGACCACTGGCCTGCCTGCCTGCAAGGGAGGGCGTGGCAGAGGCCAGAGACACAGGGATGCCTAGTTAACGGACGGCTCCCCCCGATCCAAACAGGTACCCCCCAACCTACCAGACCATAGTCCCGGAGCTGGAATTAGGAAAGAGACAGAGCAGGACCCCTCCCCTCCTGTCTCTGGCCATCCCTGCTCCTCACAGCCTCACACAGCCTTACCTTGTGGCCTGGCTTGTTTGTATATGTGAATGTGAGTATATGGGAGAACAATAGTGTGTACATGAAAATGCGTGACTGAGAGCATGTGGCTGTGGGTTGCATCCATGACTATGTATGAAGTATTTGTGTGGAATGTGTGTAGGTGAACATGCATATGTGTGTGTGAGGGTCTGGGAGTGGACAGGGCTGTCAGGGAGGACGGCCCTACATCTCTGCACTCAGGTCTCTGAACAGCCCGGCCATGGGAGTGCCCACAAAAAGGGAAGGCAGGAGGAACAGGCTGGGCTGGAGGCCTGGACGGAGGCAGAGGGCGCTGGGACTAGAGGGCCTGTGCCTGCTCACAAGAGTAATAGCCCACGTCGGCGTTGACTGTCAAGCGGGCGATGTCAAAAGTCTCAATAACATTGCTGTCCCACTTCTTTCGGTATTCGATGTCGTGTAGGACGTCGTAGAGTGTCTCAGCTGGCACATCGCGGCACTCCATCCGGCACTGCAGACAGACACATGGGTTGTCAGCGTCACATAGGGCTCAGAGCCATGGCAAGGGACCAGAGGGCGGACAAGCAAAGGGGAGAGGAGGAGAAGGAGGACAGGGAGGAACAGTGGCCTCTGAAGTCAGCACGGGCTCACTTCTTGCCACGAGCCCTGTCCAGCCCTCCCAGAAGCCCCCTGTGCCAGGAGACAGACAGCCCCTGTATCCAGAGCCCATCTCCCCATCTCGGCCCCCACCAGACCTTCCCAGTAGTCCCAGGCTCCTTCAGGAAGCCTTCCTGAGTTACTCAGCCAGACCTCCTGAGCTCCATACCCAAGTCTCTCTATCTGTGCCCTCCCAGACCCCTGCGAGGTCCTCATGGGTGGAGACCCAAGCCTGGAATGAGCACATGTTAAATGAAATGAAAGTGTGAGTGAGCAAACCAATGCCTAAATGGGTTTCTTTCTTTCCTCCATGGTACTTATCACCCGGCCATACCACTTGTCCTCCTTTTTTGTTTCCTTCAACAAATATCTTTGGATTGCTTACTCTTTATTAGCCTTGCCCTCCAAGAGCTTTCCGCCTAGGGGAGAAAACAGCCAAGGATTCCCTTTTTTATTTAACCCTCACAACAACTTTGCCAAACAAGAAATCCAAGGAGGAGCTTGAGACTCAGAGAGGTTAAGTAACTTGCCCAAGGTCACCGAGCTGGTAAGTAGCAGAGCTGGGATTTAACCCAGATCACATGTCTGGAAAGCAAGTAAAAACAGAACCAGGTTTCACTAGGTTTGCACTCAGCAAGACGAAACTCAGTCCATGTCCTTGTTCTGTGATTTTTTTCACCTGAGAGCCCAAACCTCCAGATCAAGTTCCCCTCGGCAAATGGACAAGTTTTCTTGTGTCGTATAAAAAGGTCTCCAGGGACTGGCCCCGTGGCCGAGTGGTTAAGTTTGCGCGCTCCGCTGCAGGCGGCCCAGTGTTTCGTTGGTTCGAATCCTGGGCGCGGACATGGCACTGCTCATCATACCACGCTGAGGCAGCGTCCCACATGCCACAACTAGAAGGGCCCACAACGAAGAATATACAACGATGTAAAGGGGGCTTTGGGGAGAAAAAGGAAAAAAATAAAATCTTAAAAAGGTCTCCAGAACTGGGTGTTCAGATGGTGCCAAGGGAACCACACGCATTCCTTTCTACTAGAAGGGGGTACAGGCAGCCATGAGGGAGGCGGCCCCTTACATTCGCACAATCCTGGGTTAGGGCTTGGCACCACGGATGGAAGGAAGGACACATCACCACCTATCGAGTATTCTAGGCACCAGAGAACTCATCGCGCCCTGGACATACTTCACTTTACAGAAGACACAGAGGACAGAGGAAGAAGCTAAGTGTCGCCACGAGAACACAACCAGACAAAGTCGGGTGGTGAGCCATTCTGCAAGGCTACTGGTCCAGTCTCTCCTACAGGTCCATGTCATAAAGAAGGGACCTGGCTGGACTAAGAGACTTATAGGATACAACAACCAGATACGAAGTGTGGCCCCGGGTTGCGTCCTGGCTTGGACACCACAGCGATCAAGGACGTATTTGGGACAACTGGGGAAATGTGAATATGGCCTGAGTATTAGATATGGTGAAAACTTACTGAAACAGAATGGCGGAGATTGCCGCCTGAACAAAAGCAGACAACGAAATGGAATGCACGGTATAATCTTATTTGTGGGGGGAAATTTATGCACAGAAAAAGCTCAGGAAGTACATTTGCTAAGGTGTTAACAGTGGCGATCTCTAAATGATAAAAATATGATGGTTTTATTTTCTTTTTGCTGTCTGGATTTCAAATTTTCTAAAGTGTATAGTACATCCTCTGCAATAATGAAAAAATTTAAATAATAAGGTCCCCCAGAGATACTGAGAGATGCACTCTGCACAGGCCAGGTACTAAACCATTACACACACATTATACTGTATATTACAGCATTTTATTCTTACTGCAATGTTCTGAGGTATTAGCCCCATTTTAGAATTAAGAAAACTGAAGTTCAAGGACAGACTCCAGCCTGCAAAGACTCACTGTGTGACCCTGAACAAGTCACCCTCCCTCTCTGCCCTCTGTTTGCTTTTCTGCTCCATGAGGGCTATGACTAGATCCATCTTTAAATGAACAGCCCCCAGTTCCAGCCCTGTGGGGAGCAGGGAAAAGTCAGAGATGAATCTGAGGCCTGTCCTTGAGGCTTCCAGTCGAGGGAGGAGACCAACTTAGAAGTGGACAGGTGCCCAAAACTGCCCAGGGGGCAGAGAGGAGGAGGTCAGCTCTGTGGGGAGGGTGGGGGGTCAGGCTTCACAGAGAAGCTCAGCCTGGAAGGTGAGAACAGAGAGAACAGCCAGGGCTCAGGCGTGGAGGCAGACGAGAGTGTGGCCAGCAGGGAAGTCGACGAGTCCATCTGCTCCAGGGCCTGCATCCACCATGTGGTGTAGCCTAACTCAAAAGGTCCTGGTTCCAGGGGTTCTTGGAGAAATACATGGGCCCAGGGCTCGGTCACAGTTAGTACGGGATGAACCTGGAACATCTTATTGTGCCAGAAAGCAAGGAAGCACTCACAGAATGACAGGGACCTTTCTCAGCAGACACAGGAGCCAGCCTGAAGGGCTCCCGCTGGTTTCGTGACCAACTCGTCAGGGTTTGCTGGGGCTTTCCCAGTTTTAGCATTAAGAATCCCAGGCAAACCAGGACAGTTGGCCACCCTACAAGCTAAAGCTGGGACGACCTGTGTATTAAAATAAATAATGATAGTAACAGATTATATTCCACTGAATAAAATAGGAAACTGATGTATATACAGGTATGAATAAATAAATTGAATGTTTGATGATGAATAGGGTATTTATTTAGTTTCAAAGTAGCTTCCCATCAAAGACTCATTAATTACAAAGGGCAAATGGGTAATTTCATGGTGGAGAAGCCTGGCAGACACCACCTTAATCAAGAGATCAAAGTGAACATCAGTAGTAATGGGACAAGTGACAACCGGGTGCCGTCTGACAGGACTCAGTGAAAAGAATACAGGCACCACCTATGTGATATTTCTGCAAAGATGCATAACCAAAATCTAATCACAAGGAAAATCAGACAAACCCAACATGAGGGAGAAAATAACTGGCCTCTAAGTGTCAAGGTTATGAAAGTCAAAGAAAGACTCAGGAACTATATTAGACTAAAGAAGACTAATAAAACATGAGTGAGTGAATGAATGAATGAGTGATTAGACAAAGTGATGGGAGGGATGTGATGGTGAGAAAGGGGTTGGAGAAGACGGTAGAGACCAGATCTGGGACCACCATGAGCATCCAGACAACCTTCTAGTGAGCAGCCATGTGGAGGTCTTGGGGCTGCACCAGACATTCAACACACACACTCTTCACCCCAAACGTACGAGCTGGAATCCTTCCTGGGCGCAGAATAGAAGGCTGCGGCCCAGAGGATTAAGCAACCTGCCCAAATCAGAGAGCAAGCAAGCAGCAGAGCAGGGATTCAAAACCGGATCTTCCTGCACCCCTAACCATCAAGGAGCACTCAAGTGTGGCTTCTGAGGAAACCAGAACTTCTCTAAATCCAAGTTTGGAAACAGGTTTGGCTGTGCAAGTCCTCACACGTGTCACCCTGGACAGTGAGTGTAGAGAGGGGCAGGGACAACAAAAACATGCTCTGTAGGTTGGAATCCCACCTGAGAATGCCTCCTCCCTCGGGGCCAGGCTCACTGCCCCCAGGGCCCACTGGCACCCATGGCTGGGTGCACACTGAGAAGGGGCCCACCCTGCCAGACACTGCCTGTTCTCCCTTGGGACTCCTGGATCAGGGCTGCTGTGGGGCTTCAGAGCCAAAGGCCTCGCTCTGAGACAGCTGGCAGTGGGTGGGCGGAGCACGCAGAGCCACAAGACAGACAGGCACCAGTTAACTGCAAACTCTGCATAACATTTTATCTTTAAGATTAAGAGGGAAACATCATTTCCCCGGCTCATGGCAGACTCTTGGGGAGGAAGGCCAGCAGCAGGGCCCTGTTGGGAGGAGGGCACTGGGAAGGCGAGGACCCTGGCTGCAGCGGTGGTGTTGCAGGCAAGGAAACTGAGGCAGGCCGGTGGCTAGAATGGAGAGCATCCTTGTCCTCAGGCATCCCGGTCCCTTGGCGATGGGCCTGGCTTCTGGCCCAGCTCTTTCCAGAGCCCCCAGGAGGCAGCGCCACAGCGCCAAGAGGGGTAAATTACATCGGCATTGTTCCTGCCCACAGCTTCAGCCAGCTGCCACACCAGCAAGGTGTAATTCTAAGAGGCTTCAGGAGGGACCAGTGAGGGTAGGGGTGAGTCATCGGAGAACAGCTGGTGGGTGGGCAGGTTACCAGAACCCACAGCCATTAGGCCCCGGGCCTAGTCAGTCACTTGGGCTGGACACCTGGGAGCTCCCCTTGCAAACCAGAACTGAAGGTGGGTGGCAGGTGGGGGTGTGCAGCTGTTGCTCCGCCAAGGAGCCATGCTCGGCTGCAAAGCCCTTGAAGCCTGGTTACAGCAGGAAGTCTGAAATGCAGCCATTTTACAGCTGAGAAAACTGAGGCCCAGAGGGAGCGAGTGACACCAGAGAAACTACAGGCTGTGTCCCCTTGCACCTGCTCTCTCCAAACCCCATGAGGTGGAGCACTGGGATTGCCCAGAAGCCCTGGGACCTGCACGGCCCCCAGATGCGGGCCCTGAGGGAAGAGGCATTCTCAGGTTGGGGTCTGTGGGAACTGTGGGAACGGAAGGCAATGGAGCCTAAAAGCAGAAGGAGCTGAACGGGGAGGGGCATTTCAGGCAGAGGGACTGGCGAGTGCAAAGGCCTGGAGCCTTATAAGGAGAGAGCAGGGTCCAGTGCCCAGCTATGTCTCACTCTCCCTGTTCCCTCTCTCCAGCCTTGTCCTAGTCTCCTTTGGGAGGCCTTCCCAATGCTCAGCGTTAGAGAAGGAGGAATCTCCACAGGAGGAGGGAAGTGGTGGGGGGAACCCAGGGAGAGAGTCGACCTGAGACAGGGGAAAAGAAGTCAGGTCCCCTCCATGGGGCTGTGGTGTGGCCTTGAGGGCCAAAGGCCAGGGCAGTAATAAGCAAACTGACAGATGGGTGGACCCAGTCTGGCCCTCACCCCAAGACCTCCCACAGCAGGTCTCCAATATCCTTGCCCGTGGGATATGTGGGGCACACAGATCGTCCCAAAGTCCAAGGGACCTAGGCAATGATCTCTTCCGCCACCACTCACCACTCTTCAGGTTACCACTGGGAAAACTGAGGCCCAGAAAAGGGTAAGTGGTTCATCTGGGCTCTGAGACATCCCACGGGCTGTGCTGACTGCTCACCAGGTTGCATTTTAGCAGACAGTATTTTAAAGGAATAACTGTTAGGCAAATCACCCTTTCCCAACAGAACTGTATTCAAATCAGAGGCCACATTCCTGACTGGGGGTGGGGCACTAAGCATCAAATCAATCCCAGCCCTGAACGACAGCCACAGCCTCAATAACCGTTACCCTGTGCACCAAATCACTAATTCATCATCCCACAAAGGAGACAGCAGCAACTGGACCGTGGACCCCACAGGGGCTGAAATTTAGGTCAAACCGCCTCTGCCAGTTGTCAAGGGCGCCAAGCTGCATCCTGTGCAGACATCGTCTATTACCCTCCCACCACCCCAATGGGTATCATCATCCCCATTTTACAGATGCAGAAACTGAGGGCCAGAGAGTTACAATGACTGACCAAGGCCACATGGCTAACAATAGTGAAGCAGAGAACCAGAGCCTGGGTGAACCTGACCCCAAAGTGTCAGGACTTTGTGCTGCCTTCATCAAGGGGCAGGACTGGTCCAGCTAAAACAAACACTCCGGGAAGTGGAGGCTGCCGGTAGCTAACTGATGCTGTTAGGCAGCGCTCATTGGATTCAGAGGGCTTGCTGGCCAGGGAGGCAGAGCTCAGAGATTCTTCCTCTTGACCAATTTCCTAACTTGATCCTCAGACTTCCTTGGGCTCAAAGACAGGGCCACGCTTTTCCAAGACCCAGCCCTGGAGCTCTGCACCTGGAAGCCCCCTCGGAGAACCTTTCGGCCGTGGCATGGCCCCACCAGACCCAGCCAGGCCCCACAGACTCACGGTTTACACAGTGTTCTGGGTCAGACAGGCCTCTGCCCCGCCATGTCCCGCCTGTGTGGCCTTCGCTTGAGCAAAGGACATCAGCTCTGAGTCCCAGGATTCTCATCTGTCAGAGATAACCCTCCCTCTGAGTGGAGCCGTGAGGATTTAATGAGACCTGTACACAAAGCCTCTGCTGCCCCTCCTCCAGCCCCAGGCCCCACAGCTTTCCCTGACTCCTCAGGCCCCGCCCAGCGGAGCCCCTTCCTGCTAATCCCCAAAGGGAAGGATGTACAGGGACGAGAAACAAAGCTTAAAAAGACAGAAATGCCCCACGTCCCTCCACAGGGTGGATGGACAGGGAGCGGGTGGGTGGCCCTCCTACCCCAGGGCCCTGACAAATCCGCCTGCTCTACTCTCACAGTCCATAGCCAGGGACTGCCCTCCCCTTGGCAGACCAGGTGCCGAGAGCAGAGATGGGCCTAGGGGCACACAGCAGATGAGAGGCCCGGCTCTAGAAGCCCCTCTGCCCTGTCTGCTCCCAGTCTCTTCCTGGGGTCCGCTCACAGCCTGCTGGCTCCAGAGCCCCCCACTCTGCCCCTCCCAGAGGCCCCAAGGGCCACCATCAGGCCAAGCTGATAGAGCACTTGCCCTTGCTTCTGGTTTTTAGGGCCCCTAGAATGGAGACCTCTAAGACCTTCCTCTTGCACGCCCCCCAAATCTCAAGAGCAGCTCAAGGGCACTGACACAAGGGGTCGGGGAAGCATGGGGGGGTGGGGCTGTGGAGGGAGGTCCAATCGGTCCTGCCGTGAGTGGTTGAGGCATTCCTCCCCGAGGTCTGCCTAGAATGGCTTCCCAGGACGTCCCCTCGCTGGCTCCTTTCCTGTTTTGTCCTCAGACTTCAGCCTGGCTCTCCCCTGTCCAGGCAGCCCACCCAGTCCCTAAATTCTTCAGGTTGCGCTGGGGACCTACTCCTCTACCCTCAGTGCCTCCCTCCATCAGCACACGCTGCAACGCACTGATGTGCCAGCAGCGCTGTGGCCCCTTCGTTGTCTTGGCATGCCCCGGGCCTGGCACAGTTCCATAAAGAAGTGTTGCCTGAACGGCAGGATGGAAGGTGAGTCAACAAAGAGGCTGTGTCTGTGTGAGCTTCTCTGACTTTGAGAGTGCTGGGGCATGGCCGGTGGCCCTCAGTGCTTCTGTGGAATTCAGAAGGAAGAGTCATTGTGAAAACCTCCTGGACTCTTGTAAAAATCTCTATGGCACTTGAGGCTGATTACTACTTCTGCCATCATCCTCTTCTAAAATGGAGTCGAGGGGTAAGGGGTGTCAGAGGCAGGTTTGGGGAGATTCCAGGACTTGCTTCAAGATCTTTAATAGTTCTAATAGTTAAAAGTAAATTAAAATTGTACTAAGGTACCAATTTATACTTAGTAAATTAGTGAAAATATATAAAGTACCCACTGCTTGTGAGGATATGGTAAAACTGTTACTAAAAATTGGTTCCACGATTCTGAAAAGCAATTTAGCAAATATTTTCAAAATCATAAAAATGTATCTTTTGGGGCCGGCCCCGTGGCAGAGCGGTCAGGTTTGCGCGCTCTGCTTCAGTGGTCCAGGGTTTCACCAGTTTGGATCCTTGGTGCAGACATGGCACTGCTCATCAAGCCACACTGAGGCAGCGTCCACACTGCACCACCAGAAGGATCTACATCTGGAATATACGACTGTGTACTGGGGGGCTTTGGGAAGAAGAAGGAGGAAAAAATAAATTTTAAAAAGGTGAGGAAAAAGTTCTGTTACAATATTCATGACTATATTATTGTATTTGTAATTAGTAACATATATTTGAGAACAATATATTGGAAATGGAGTGGCTCTAATACTGAGGCAAGATGTGGCCCAGGCAGTTAGGGGCTGTAATGCAAGGGCTGACGGATAATATCAACCAGACTTCTAGGAAAACCTATTAACACAACCATCATCCGAGTCTATGCTCTAACTACAGATGCTGAAGAAGATGAAATTGAAAGTTTTTACGCAAGTATCCAAGAAGAAATTGATCATACACCAAAACAAGACATGCTGATGATTACAGGTGACTGGAACGCACAAGTAGAAAATAAAGCAAAATCAAACGTGGTTGGAAAATTTGGACTAGGGGTCAGAAATGAAGCAGGAGACCAGCTCATGGATTTCTGCGAAGCCAACGATCTGCCCATCGCAATCCATGCTTCAAGCAACTGAAGAGACGACTGTAGACATGGACATCACCAGACGGCCAACAGAGAAATCAAATAGACTACGTAACTGGAAGCAGGAGGTGGAGAAGCTGTATTCTCTCTGCCAAAACAAGACCAGGAGCAGATTGTGGTCCTGATTACGAACTGTTCATATCAAATATCAGAGTGGAGCTCAGGAAGAGCACTACAAGAATCGTAGAGCCGAATATAACGTAAACAACATTCCCAACAAATTCCAAGTCCACGTAACAAACAGATTTGCATTGTTAGACTTCGTTGACCCAAAATCAGAAGAACTCTGGACTGAAACCAGAAATATTATTAAGGAAAAACGTGAGAAGACAATGCCTGAAGTAAAAAGAACACTCGAGATGGATGACAGGGGAAAATTATAACTTGTTAAGGACAGGCGAGAAGCAAAAGTAAAAGGTGACAAAAGCAGGGTTTGAATTCTGAATGCAGCTTTGACTATCACTTAGAGATAAAGAGAACCACTCTGATGGCCAATGAGAAGAGATGGAAGACAACAAAAACAAGGAAGAACAAGAGGTCTCTTCCAGAGGATTCAAAAAACCAAAGGGAAATTTAAACCTAGACTAGGAATGCAGGACAACCAACAGGAAGGCACATTATCTGATCAAGGGCAAGTAGAGGAAAGTGGAGACAGTCCACTGGAGATCCACGCAGAAAAGATAAAAGGATGACAGACTTCTTTGAAGCAGATTCCTATGAGGAAGAACCCATAATTCTAGAAAGTGAAGTCTTGGAAGCTGCCCTGAAAGTACTGGGAAGAAATAAGTCAACAGGGTGGGCAGGGGAACGATAGAATTATTTCAAGCCACAGGGACTGAATCTGTCAAAATCCTAACAAGAATACACCAACAAATATGGCAAACAAAACAGTGATCTACAGACTGGAAATGCTCAATATACACTCAATCCCCAAGAAAGGAGATGCCAAGGAGTGCCGTGACTACAGGACCGTTGCTCTAATCTCCCAGGCAAGTCAAGTGATGCTCAAGGTGCTTATACCTTACCTTTTATGCTTACCTCATATGGAGCAAGCAACGCCTGAGGTCCAAGCTGGACTTCGAAAAGAGAGAGGCACATGAGATCTAATTGAGATTATTTATTTGTTGTTTACTGGAGTGCGCCAAAAACTTTCAGAAGAAGGGTAGTCTATGTTTTATAGACTACACTGAAGCCTTTGACTGCATGGATCATGAAAAACTATGGGCTGCTCTGGAATAAATGGGTGAGCCTCAGCTCTTGATTGTCCTGATGCGTAACCTGTACTGTGACAAGAAGCCACTGTCAGGACAGAATACAGAGAAGCAGAATGGTCTCCTATAGGCAAAGATGTCAGACAAGGGTGCATTTTATCTCCCTATCGGTTTAATCTGTACACAGAACATACCATACAAAAAGCTGAGCTAGACTCAGATGAAAGAGAAGTGAAAATTGGTGGAAGAAACATCAACAATCTAAGATATGCAGATGACACTATCTTACTGGCAGAAAGCAGCAATGACTTGAAACAATTTCTGACGAAAGTGAAAGAAGAAAGTGCCAAAGCAGGACTGCATTTGCACATATACAAGACAAAAGTCATGACTACAGAAGAACTACACAACTTTAATGTAGACAGTGAAGGCACCGAAATTGTGAAAGATCTTGGTTACCTTGGGTCAGCCATCGCTTTGAATGGAGACTGCAGCCAAGAAATCAAGAGGAGACGGAGACTCGCAAGGGCAGCAATGAAAGAATTAGGAAAGATCATCAAGTGGAAGGAAGGGTCCCTAGAGACTAAGGCCAAGATTCCCCACATCCTCATATTCCCAGTTATATGTACAGGTATGAAATCTGGACAGTGAAGAAGGCTGACAGGGAAAAAATGATTCATTTGAAATACGGTGTTGCAGGAGAGCTCTACGAATACCCTGGACGGCCAGAAAGATGAACAAGCGGGTCTTAGAGCAAATTAAGCCTGAACTATCGCTGGAGGCAAAAATGATAAAACTGAGGCCGTCCTACTTTGGACCCATCAAGAGAAGGCAGGCTTCTTTGGAAAAGATGATAATGTTGGAAAAACTAGAAGGCAGGCAGAAAATAGCAAGACCAAATAGGAGATGGACTGACTCCACAAAGGAAGCCATAGGCATGAATCTACAGAAGCTAGTAAGGCTGTTGAGGACAGGACACTGTGGACATCATTTGTTCATAGGGTCACCAGGAGTCAGAGCTGACCTGATGGCACATAACAACAATTGGAGAACAATCTGGAACACCACCAACAGCAGGGCCTGGCTGGGTTAAGAATGACACATCACCTGGATGATTATTGCCCAGCTACTGAGGACTCCGGGCTCCTCCAGAGCAGGTGCAGGGGCTGAGCTGCCTCTGAGCCCTAAGAACCCAGAACAGGCTGGCAGGGAGTAGCTGCTGGAAATGTTTGTGAACTAATAATCCTATAGCAATACGAGAGACTTCTACAGGTGCAATGTGAAATGAACAAAAGAGGATACAAACTTGTCCCTGTGCCGTGGTCTAAACCATGTATAGATTATCTACATCCTTGGATGAGAGCTGGAAGGAACCAAGGATAAGTTTTACTCTGGAATTGAGGCTCTGGGTGATTTATTTTTCTTTTGGATTCTCGTTACTATTGGTACAATACACTTTATGCAAGATATAGAAACCACACATTTTTCCCCTAAGTTTAGAGTGTTGCCTGAATCCCGAGGTCCTCATTCCCTGAACCCGGAAGCCTAGACTCAGCTGAGATGGAGCCTGAGGCTGCCGTGCTGATGCTGTTACCTTGGAAATGCTCCACGTGGTGTGGCCATGTTGGGAGTGGAGCCAGAGGGGACTCAGGGCCCTTCCACCCTTGGGCTGGAGCACAAGCTTGACAACCCTGGGGAGTCAGGGCAGGGACAGAGGGAAGTCGGGGATGTAGGTACAGGGAGGGGCACCTAAGTGGAGTCCTAAGGGATGAACAGAAGAGCAGATGGCACCCAGATGCGGAGCAGATGTAAGGAGGAAGAAGCTCCTGGCAGAGATGCTGGCATGAGCCTGGGGCCTGGAAACGGCCAGGACTGGCTGAGGAACAGTGAGGGCAGTTCCACAAGGTAATCTGAGTGAATAAGGATGGAGGCGGGAGGAAATGGAGCTGCCCCTTGGGTACCTCAGACTGTTCATTCATTCATCCATTCAGCAAATGTGAATGGTGTGCCAGCTCCATGCCAGGCTCTGTGCTAGGGGCCTCGCAAATTCCATCCTCTCAATTACGTGGGAGGGAAGATTATGCCCATTTGTAAATGGTGGCTTAGAAAAGTGAAGTGAGGAACCAGCCTGGAACCCAGTGACCCAAAGGCCACCCCTGAGGCCATTCCCTAAGCACTAGGTTCTGCTCTGTGAAGGGCCCAGTGAATCCCAGGTGGGCCAGTGCCTGGCCAGGTAAAGACTGTCCTTGGCGGGGCGGGGGTCGATGCTAGGGACTGGGGCTGTTGGAGCTGGCTCTGTCTGGAGTGAGGGGAGCTGGAAGGACACAGAAAGCACAAGTGGTGTGGTGTGGGCCCAAAGCAGAGTTTCCTTCCTCTCCTTTCAGACTCAGGATTCCCACCTATAAAATGACTAAATAAGCCCTGTGGCCCTCTCTTCTGAAGGGAAGGGACTCTGGCACCAGATACCCCCAACCCATCTTCTCTCCAAAAGTGGGGCCCCCCGAGACTGTGGCGGAGAGTGAAGGTGCTGTCACACCTCCCCCAGAGAGCTCCCTGAGTCTGCTCAGGCAGACCAAGCGAGGCCCCTCGGCTGCTCTCCATCCAGGGCTGAGTGACTCATCTCTGCTCTGTCTCCTTCCCCCTTCCCTTCCCCCAGTCTCCAGCAGGCTCCCTGGACCCCCATTCCCACGCCCCAGGCTCCAGAGTGGCAGGCCCCAGCTCTGCAGCAGTAGGGAACATCCTGCTCTGACATCTCAGAAGCTGACCTCCTGGTCTGGACCTCCGCCACTCTGCTCCAGCCCTGGGGGAAGTGGGGAGCCAGACAGAGGAGGGAGAGCAGAGGGCAGAGAGTGGGTAGGCCTGGAAGAAAAGGGAGGGGTGGTGGGAGACCAATGAGACAAGACTGGGGCCAGGGCTGACACACAGACATCAAGACAAAGACAAATTGGATAAACACTTCCCATGGCTTCAGGGACTGCCAGTGGCCTGATGCCCCCAAAGCTCTCTAGTAAGCTCCAGAGTGTGTCAACAGCCTCCCAGGCATCACCCCCTGGACAGCCCACAGGCACAACACTCACCACGTCTACCACTGTTGTATTATGCACCACCAACGCCCACTCCCCTCCGGTGCCTAGAATCTGGGCAAAGTTGTAGACTCATCTCTCACTCATCCCTGGGATTCTGCTCAGCCATGACCTTCCCAACAGCTCCTCTTCACCACCCCCAAGCAGGCCTCATCATCCTTGTTTGGACCACTGCAAGTGGATCCTTGTCTCTGGTCCCCTGGCTCCCAGGCCAATCTGTCCCCTGCAGCCAGGGAGCTTCCTAAAACCCAGAGATGATGATGGCACTGCCCAGCTTGAAACCCTCTGCTGTCTCTCTGCCTCCAACGTCCTCCTCACTCTGGCTCTGCCTCCGTTCCTTCTCACCCTCAGCTGGCACCCCTGCCCCATGAGCCTACCTCACTGAGATACTCACCAAGATCTTCTCAGCATGCCACCTGCCTCCTGCTGGGTCCCCCAGGTCCCACCCAGACACCACTGCCCCCACTATGCTCTCAGCCGCTGGCCTCCCTTGCCTGTGTTCTCAAGAAGGGCTGTCACCGTCTCCATCGGTCTCCCTACTAGGCCTTGAGAGCAGGGCTGGGTCTGATCCATCTCCAGTTCCCTAGCACCAGCACAGTGGCTGGCAGAGTGGGTGAGAGGCAGGAGGAGAGGTTTGTTGAACAAATAACTGGGACAGGAAAAACAAAAAAACAGAGGAAAGGGGACAAGTAGAGACATGAAGGCAGAGGCAGTTACTATCGGAGACAGGGATGAAAATACACCCTGAGGGGAGACTCTGAGACCCAGAGAGAGGCCCAGAGGCAGAGACAGGAGGCTGGATGGAGGCAGAGAGGGGAAAACCCGAGGCAAAGCCAGAGCTGAGCAGGGGGTGGGAGGTGCAGGGAGACAGCTGAGGAGACATAATTGGATCAGAGACAACTCTGCTGCAGTGAGGGGGCGTGACTCACACACACAGTAATGCCAGACACAGAAACACACACAGTCTCACACGCAGAGGCACAGACACACAACCTTGGGCGTGTACTAGCATACATACCCAATCCATAGGATTTAATGACCCTTGTCAGGTGCCTGCCCCGGGGCTGTCACTTGGACAGTTTCGGGGGAACCCAGTCCTGCCCCTGAGGGGCTCACAGTCTACCCAAGTAAAGACCATATCACACACACAGTCACCTACAATCCAGCTCCACACGAAGAAGGCCCACACACAGGAGGCCGGACAACCCCCATCACATCATCCTTTCTCATAACACACAACCACCATCTGGTATCTTATTTAGTTACTTGTTTGCTTCTATTTTGCTTGGCTTTCTCTCTCAGGATGTAAACTCGTGACAGCAGGACCTGATCTGCCTGGTTTGCCACTAAATTCCTGGATATTCTTGGCATATAATATGTGCTCAATAAATACGTGTTGACTGAACAAATGTTGGAGACAACAAGGGAACTCCATCCTCTCTGGTTGTCAGGCCTCTGCCTTAAGACTTACCACCTCCCTGGTCCAGTACCAGGTGCCAGGCAATCTGGAAGGGTCCAAAGACAGAGAGGGGTGGTCCAGGAGATGGTAGAGGGGATCTCAGGGAACCAGGGGTAGATGCAGCTTTGGGCATGAAACCCAAAGGATGAGATGAAATGGCCCAGGCACCACAGGAGAAACCAAAATCAGTACTTACCCCCACTTCCCAAGGTGGGGGGAGGGAAGGGGGGCGGGTGTACACGTGCAGGCCTTGTTCACCTGCTCCAAGACAGAAGGATTCTAGAGAGACATCAGAGGTAGCAAGTAGCTGCCCTAGGGAGCCAGGCTGAGAGTCAGGGAAGCAATTGTTATGCTAAAGCCCCAGAGAACAAGGCCCAGCTGCTCTATGCCACCTGCCTCAGGCTCTCTTTAATGACAGGTAAGAGGAGCCGTTTTTTGGCATGGGACCCACCACTAAATTCTGGGCCTGCTACTTTCTTCCACTGTCGGTGTTTCTGAGGCTCCAGGGGCCCCAGAGCATCGAGGCCAGCCCAAGCATGCCAGAGGGGATAAAGTGAGGCATGGGGAGGAACAGAGACACCTCCAGCCTCACACCTGGTCTGAGCAGCTTTCCTCCCACGTGTTGCTGGAGCATGCTCACCTGCCCAGGTCAGGGGCAAAGGTAAGGCGGCAGGGCTGGACTAGGATTTCCAGCCCCATCTATCTTGGTGGCAACCTGGCCCCCAGGCCTGAGCCCACTGGCCCCTCAGGAACAGACTGAAGCAGCCTGGCCGAGGTCTCAGATCCCTCAAAAGTGTCAGGCCTCTGGGGTCACTGCGCCCATGGCTCTGGCTCCAGCCGGCCGGCCAGGCGTGGAGATGCAGCGGAAGAAAGAAAACCCATCTGTCTCCAGGACTCCCTCGTTTCTCTCATCTCCTGAAACTTTAAAGACTCTCGGCTGGAAACTGAGCTGGGGCTCGTTAAAGTTTAAAAGCCAGAGCCTGGGGAGCTGGGCGTGGAGGCACGGAGCCAGCGGGGGCGGGGTTCTTCTAGCCCCAGGGAGACACTGACTGGAGGCACCCACCCCACTCCCAGGGGTTCCTGGCCGTCAGGGGGCTGCACATCCATACCACCTTACTTCCTGGCCTGCACAACACTTCACAGTTTGCCCACTGCAAAGAGTTACTCTGTAAGCGCCATGTCCCTGCCATTATCCCTCCTAAATCTCTCTGCATGTGATCCCCTGCTCCACTCCCCACAGCCCCTGCTTTAGTGCAGCCCTCGGTCCTCTGTCCAGACAAATAAATACGGCAGCATCCTACACTTGCCTTGTCTAAAACCTGCCCCTGGCACCCCAGGACCTCCAGGACCCATGTCCTAGGGCCTTGGCCCAGCTCTCTAGTCACCTCCAGCCCCCTGCGTTCCACGTCCTACACTGAACTGTCCACAGCTCTCCTAACCACTGCCCTGTTTCCCCCCTCCGGGCCTTTGCATGGCCGTCCTCTGTATGGAATGCTCCCGATGCTATCAAACTGATACTCTGCATTCTCCAGCCAATTCCAAAGGGATCACCTCAGCATTCCTCTTCTGTAAAGACTTCCCAAGCCCCCACGTCTGGTTCAGAGGCCCCCTCTGGGTATCCAGAGCTCCTGTGACAAGTGTCTGTCCCAGCACCCAACTGGGAGCTCCTTGAGGGCAGAGTTCAGGTTGGATTCCCCACTCTGTCCCCAGTGTCCAGCACAGGCCAGGCACAGAGGTTATCAGTGAGTGTTCACTGAAGGAGCAAATGAATGCATGAGGTCCCCGAAGACAGGCAGGGCACCCCTGCTACCCACATTTGACAGAGAAGGAATCTAGAGCCTAGGCGGGGACAGCAGCCTGCCCGAGGCCACAAGGCCAGGACTCTGGACCCTGTGCTCTCTCCCCTACAGCCACAGGCCAACCCAGGCACCTCCTCCAAGAAGACTTCCCTAAAGCCTCCAGCGACCTCTGACCTTTCCCTTCTCTGAGCTCCCCCACCTGAAGGTCTGGAGGCTGACTACCTAGGGCCATGCTCTCTGGGAGCCTGTTCCCTAAGGATAGTTCTTGAGCTACTTCCTCCAGCTGCCCCCAGGCCAAGCGCTAGAGCCTGCCAGGACAAGGGTCCTCAGGGCCTAACCCTGGAGTCAGGAGCCCCATCGAGGGACCTCTGATGGCACAGACTGACAAGGCCTTAGCTCCCTGTCCTTACTGTGTGTCCAGCAGTGCAGACCCCCCTACCACGGCCTAAGGCCAGGACGGCCTCTACAAACCACCTGCCCAGCAACTTCCTGTAGAGATGGGGAAACTGAGCCCCACAGGTGGCAGAGGCCCAGCCTGAACCTGAACTCACCAAGTCCAAGGCCCAGAAACGAGCTAAACTTCTGCCCCTGCCACCACAGATAAGAAGACTGGGCTCTTGGCCAGCCAGGTCCCCTCCAGGGTGCCCTCCCACAATGACACAGCACAGGGAGACCCAAAGCAGAAGAGAGGGCTAAGTTGTGAGCCACAGGGTCCTGGAGACAGAAGAGCCCAAGGGTGCTAATAAGCAGGCCCAAGGGAGTAGAGAGATATAAGCCTTGGAGTCCCAAGGACCTGGGTTCCGATCCTGCTTCAGCCACCTTCTAGCTGTTTGGCTTTGCACAAGTGAACTCCTGCTCTGTGCCTTAGTTTCCGGATCTGTTTGATGGGGTTAATAAGACCTACAGCACAGGACAGTGGCGAAGACAGTGGGAAGACATAAAGAAAACACATGGCCCTGGCTCTGTCCCCACCTTCCCCATGACCCTTTTGAGTCCTAGGGACTGTGAAGAGTAAGAGGGGCCCTTGGAGACTCCTGAGATGATCCCGAATTTGACAGGAGAGAAAATGAGGCACTGACTGGGGACAGGCCTGAGCACTGGCTTAAGAGCTTGGAAACCAAGGGGCCTGTGGTGTGGGAGTAGGTGGACAGTGACACAGGCCAGGGAGGGGCCACAAGAGCTTTCCCCAAAGGGGAAGGGGAGGAGCCCTAGGACAGGAAGTCAGAGGAGACAGGTCCCTACTGCCCAGTTTCCTGTGGCAAGAGGAACCGCAGGTTCTCAGCGACACTCGCCCAAGAGACCTCACACTCCTGCTTTAGCCGCAGAGCCCCTCGAGGCCCCTGCCTACTTGGCCCTCTCCTGCCTCTGTGGTCGACCTGTGAACATCTGCCTCAGCAGGGGGTCACCTGGAATTGTCAGTCTTCTCTCCACCAGTGTCTGGAAACCTCTGAGGACAGGGGCCAGGTCTCCTCCTCTGCCTCTGCCATGGCTGGGCATGCAGCCACACTGGAGAACCTGAGCATGTGAGCATCCAGGGCAGAGCTGGGCAGGCCATGTCATCTCCTGCTTTCTGTCCCCCATTCCTCATCCCTCTTCCGTCAGCCTCAGCACAGGCATCGAGTTTAGAGGCTCTTGGAGCCAGGAGAGCCCCACGGCACCGACAGAGAAACAGCCCAGAGAGGGGCAGGGTTGCGCCCACAGTCACACATACAGCAAAAGGATACCACAGCCAGGCCTGGAACCCAGCCTCTTCCCCAGCCGGCTCTGCTTGAATGACTGACAGATCCCCTGGTTTTCCATTTCTCATACCACTCCAAGGACCCTGGGGAAGCCTGGCCTGGGCATTGAGACCGGGGTTCAGGTTCTAAGCTGCCCTCTACCTTGGACCCAGGATCCATATTCAGTACGTCTGCTTATGCGTCAAGACCCAAGCTCTCAGGAGGTGGTGTCTGCCTCCTTTCCAGTGCCCAGAGCATAGTGCAGGCCTGGGGGCAGGCCAGGCTGGAGGCCAGGAGAGAGGGAAAGGGCAGAGGTGGTCTCCCACAGCCCCTTCCCTTTGTCCTGGCTCCAAATGCTGGGTCCAGAGCCACAGAGGCTTCCAGGGACCTCCAGATACAACAGCAGGGAGAAGATTAGTCTGGAGAAGAGAGATGAGGCAAAGGAAACCAATCAGGTAGACAGACAGGTGGAATGCCACCCCTCTGCTAGGATCACGAGCACAGGCCATGTCCAGAGGACAACTGGCTTGCCCAGCTCAGGGGGCAGACCCAGAACAGGCTGGGGCAGGATGTGGGGAGGGGACAGAAGCTCAACAAACACCTGTGTCTGAGGCCTCCTGAAGTGACCCAACCATCTCTGGGGACTTTGGCTTCAGACCTGCTGTGTGACCTTGGCAAGCCACTCCCCTTTCTGGGTCTCAGCTTTTGCATTTATCAAAGAAGAATGGGATGATGAGAACAGTGTGTCCTTCAGAGAGTTATTGATGGGGTCAAACGCCATAATGTTGACTAAGATGTGAACCCAAGCGGAGAGGGCAGGGGCTCTGGAGCCAGGCTGGCCTGGTTCCACTCCTGCCTCAGCTTCTGTGTGACCTCAGGCAAGTGACATCACCTCTCTCAGCCTCAGGTTCTTTGAAGCATGGAGACAAGTCTACCACTTCCCAGGACGGGCCTGAGGGTAAATTAAATGATAGAGAGGAACGCTTGGCTCAGAGCAGGGGCTCTTATCAAAATAGGATTCCTGGAATCTTGGGGATCGGGAGCTCAGAGACCTCTGCCCACATCCCAGAGTCCCACCTGGCTGTGCTGAGAGGATCAGGGAGCTCAGGATGCCCATAACCAAGAACCCAGCCCCAACCTAGGCCCCAGCTCTGCTCACTTCCTGTCCCCTAGCCTCCCTCCACTGTGGGGAGCAGAACAGAGAGGTGTAGGCTGGGAGACTGGAGATCTGGGTTCCAAGCCTGGGTCTGCTGGAACTTGGCTGTGTGACCCTGGGCTGACCACTGGCCCTCTCTGGACCTCAGTGTCCATACTTGCACCCCAGTGAGGGGGGAGGATGAAACAGATTTCGAAGGGCCCTTTGGCACCTTCAACCTCTGCTCAGTCTGAGAGGGAAGGAGGGTGGGGGTCCTGGCTGCCAGGGAAGATGTATGCCCTGACCAGTAGCCCACAACACCCTGGTTTTTCCAAGTCTCCTCCACTGGCAAGGAAAGCCACCTGACAGGTCTGATCCGACCACAAGGGGTCTGCTGTGGCAGTATGGACCAAAACCCGCCAACTCCAGTCCTGGACGGGGCTGGGTTTATTCATTAACCAAGCCAGATGTAGGAGGCAGCTCCGCCCTGTTGACACAGAGGGTGGGAGTATGGACTCAGTTAGGACCTTCTCCTTCCCTCCCTTCTGGAAACTACACTTTCCCAGCCCACTGCACAGTGCCAGCCTTCAGCTTTTCCCAGGTCACAGTCAGGAAGACAACCTTGCTCTCACAACAACTTTGTTCACCTTTCACTCAATTTGTTCCTTCCTTCCCTCCTTCACTCAGCCAACATCCCTGCTCTGTCTGTGTTGCATGCTGGGGATGCAAAGAGGGACAGGAACTGCCCCTGCCCTCAGAGGGCACCAAGCTGGGACATACCAGCCGCTCTCCCCTTCCTTGCTCCTCTGGCTCAGACACAGGTCAGGCCCCCCTGAAGCCCCCAGCCCAGGGTCCTCAGGCCTGGGCAGAGAGTCCCAGACGGGGAGGCACACATGGAAACTCAGCGAGAAAGAGACAGTCAGATGGCCAGGGTGCAGATGGAGACTCACAGAGGGGAGAAGGGAAGGCAGAAAGGGCCAGCCAGAAGGCCACGTGGGGACAGAAGGACAAAACTGTAAAAGACTACGATAAAGGGAGGCAGAAAGGCACAGGGTCAGAGAGGGAAGGTCAGGCATTTCCGGCCCAGGTGTGAGGCCAAGATGCCCGAGCCACGTCAGAGAGCAGGTCCAGGCAGGAGGGGCTGGGATGGGGGGAGGGCAGGAACGCCCGGGTCCAGGGCCCTGCCCCCACTTGCAAAAGCAATACACTCCTCTAAGTGTGAGTTCAGAGTTCCAGAAGGAAAGCAGAAAGGGGAAGGCAAGGGAAACGGAAGGAAGGTGAAGGACACAGCCACCGCCAGGACCCCTGAAGGGAAAACTGCCCTCAACGAAATGTGGCCCTCACAGCAATGCCACATGTATCGGGGCAGCTACTGAGGCCTCTAGACCAGAGTCAATCATCAGCCTCTGCCCCAGCCAGTCCCCCAAGGGAGGTGGGCTCCTGGGGTCCCAAACCCCACGCCTGCCCTGTGGTGGCAGAGAGAGAAAAATCACGGGGCTGTGAGGAGGGGGCTGACGGCTGTGAGGGGGCAGATTGCCTGCGTCTGCCCTGCACCACTGGCCCCCTCCTCCCCCTGCCTGGCCCTGTGAGGCAGGGACATCCCAGCTATGCCTTCAGGATCTGCCAGGGACAACCCTGAGTCCCTGCAGGAGACTCACGGAGCAGCCAGTGAGGGAAGGCGGAAAAGCAGGACATCAGGCAGGAAGGAATCAGGTCCCTGGCACCCAAGGGTGCAGAGAGAGGGAAAGGAGACCCAGCTCAGGCTGAGAGGACCAGGAATCAGGGAGAGATGGGCTCAGTCTCCCACCTGGGATGACTCAAGTCAGGGACCAGGTGAAGGCTTCCGGGCAGAGCGGTCCCTGAGGAAGACCACTCTCCCAGACTCGCCTGGCAGCAGCCCACCTTCCTGGAGCAGGCAGAGGCATGCAGAAGCCTGGGTTCTGGCCCGGTGAGCCAAAGGAAGTCACACCCCCTCTCCAGGCCTCAGTTGGCCCATCTCTGTGATGGGGGTTTGCCCAGCAAACTGTGCCTCCTGGTTCCTGGCAGGAGACTTTCTCTGAGGCGCCCAACCAGGTGTCTGTGGCCCTGCGGGAGGACCAGGAAACTCCTTGTCAGAGGCAGCAAGGGCGCAGTGGAGGCTGCACGTGGGGCAGGGCAACCCTACCTTGATCTTGTGCAGGGCCCGATCCATCTCCACAGCCTGCACCCACACAGACACCCCGGCCTTGCTATAGGTCAGGTTCCAGCCCGCTTCGGCCTCACACTCTGACCGGAAGCTGCGGAAGTCCTGGTCGTCGGGCACCTGGACGCTGTCGCGGCCCAGCACTGGCCGAGGCCCTTGGGGCTCTGTTGAGGCAGCCGACTTCTCCATGGGGAGGCCCAGGGCCCTGGTCCCAGTCCGGCTCTCCTGGGTCCTCCGCGGCGGCTCCGACAACGTCGACGCGGCTGCAGATGCTGACGCCACCTTCCTGGGACCTGCAAGACCGGTTTGGGGACTGGAGTCAGTGCGTTGGGGGCGCGGGTGAGAGCGTCCCGGGTCCGGGGCAGGTGGAGAGTTGGAAATAGCGGGGGCTGGCCCCCTGGTGAGGACGGACAGGCACAGGGCAGTCACGGGGTCCACCCCCTAAGGATCGACCCCAGCCCTCCTGCGGCCGGAGCGAGGGCTGCGGATGGGGCGCGGGGCCCGTGGGACCGGGGAGGCTGGGCCCCAGGGGGCGGGGGTCCGGCGGGGTCCGCGCCGCGCTGGCTGGACCGCCTCAACTAACTCCCCGGCGGCGCCAGCGCGGGAAGCGCGCGGGGCGGGCAGGGGCGCCGTGGACCGGCCGCTCACCTGTGCCCG